>NW_025347694.1:0-1087 GCF_016433145.1 Gracilinanus agilis | reverse complement strand
TTATTATTATATATTAATAATATAATAAATAACCATTAAATAATATGTAATTCATAAAATTCAACAACTTAAAAAAATAATACATAACCTTAAAAAAAAAATCTAATAATTAAATAAATAATAGTCAATAAAAGGTATTGATTCCAAGGCAGAAAAACGGTAGGGATAGGCAATAAGTGACTTGCCCTGGGTCACACAGCTAGAAAATATCTGAGGTAAGATTTGAACCCAGGTCCTCCCAATTCCGAACTTGGCTCTTTTTTCCATTGAACCACCTACCTGCCTCTCAGACTAAATTTTAAAGTGTGTCATAGGTACTTTTCCCTCCAGGGAGCTTGTTGTTAAACATTTACCAGAACATCCCTGCAGTGGAGTTGGTCATATATAACAGAAGAATATAAAAGGATAATCAATAATAGCAGGCAGTATGTGACTAAATTTCACTCAGGTCCTGTTCTGGTGTCTCATCTTAGGAACAAAGTGACCCTGGTTTCTTGGAGATTATGGTAGTAGAACTAGTTGAATCTGGCCTCAGAGANTTTTATAATTTTATTATTATATATTAATAATATAATAAATAACCATTAAATAATATGTAATTCATAAAATTCAACAACTTAAAAAAATAATACATAACCTTAAAAAAAAAATCTAATAATTAAATAAATAATAGTCAATAAAAGGTATTGATTCCAAGGCAGAAAAACGGTAGGGATAGGCAATAAGTGACTTGCCCTGGGTCACACAGCTAGAAAATATCTGAGGTAAGATTTGAACCCAGGTCCTCCCAATTCCGAACTTGGCTCTTTTTTCCATTGAACCACCTACCTGCCTCTCAGACTAAATTTTAAAGTGTGTCATAGGTACTTTTCCCTCCAGGGAGCTTGTTGTTAAACATTTACCAGAACATCCCTGCAGTGGAGTTGGTCATATATAACAGAAGAATATAAAAGGATAATCAATAATAGCAGGCAGTATGTGACTAAATTTCACTCAGGTCCTGTTCTGGTGTCTCATCTTAGGAACAAAGTGACCCTGGTTTCTTGGAGATTATGGTAGTAGAACTAGTTGAATCTGGCCTCAGAGA
>NW_025347693.1:0-1077 GCF_016433145.1 Gracilinanus agilis | reverse complement strand
GGGATGAACTCGGCCTTCTGGCGCAGCAGCCCCGTCCAGTCCAGGTCCTTGAAGAAGCGGTGCTGCCGCACCTCGCTGGCGCTGCCTGCAGGGCGGAGGGCATGCTGCAGGCCGCCCGGGAGCCCCCCCCGGCCCCCCCCTCGGGCGCCGCCTACCTGTGCCCATCCTCTCCAGGGGGTTCTGGTGCAGCAGCTTGGAGGTGAGGTCCTGGGCGTCGGGGGGCAGAGCGTCGTCCCCCTCGGGCCACGCGATCTCGTCTGGGGACGGGAGGGGGGTGAGCGGCGGGAGGGGGAGGGGCGGGAGATGCCGCCCCCCCTCCCCCGCCAGCCCTGCGCGCCCCCTACCGCTGATCACTTGGCCGAAGAGCTCCTCCGGGGTGTCCCCAAAGAAGGGCACGCAGCCCACGAGGAACTCGTAGAGGATGACGCCCATGGCCCACCAGTCCACCGGCTTCCCGTAGCCCTGGCGCAGGATCACCTCGGGGGCGATGTACTCGGGGGTGCCGCACACCTGCCCGGGGCACAGGCACCGTGNCTCCAGCTGCGGGATGAACTCGGCCTTCTGGCGCAGCAGCCCCGTCCAGTCCAGGTCCTTGAAGAAGCGGTGCTGCCGCACCTCGCTGGCGCTGCCTGCAGGGCGGAGGGCATGCTGCAGGCCGCCCGGGAGCCCCCCCCGGCCCCCCCCTCGGGCGCCGCCTACCTGTGCCCATCCTCTCCAGGGGGTTCTGGTGCAGCAGCTTGGAGGTGAGGTCCTGGGCGTCGGGGGGCAGAGCGTCGTCCCCCTCGGGCCACGCGATCTCGTCTGGGGACGGGAGGGGGGTGAGCGGCGGGAGGGGGAGGGGCGGGAGATGCCGCCCCCCCTCCCCCGCCAGCCCTGCGCGCCCCCTACCGCTGATCACTTGGCCGAAGAGCTCCTCCGGGGTGTCCCCAAAGAAGGGCACGCAGCCCACGAGGAACTCGTAGAGGATGACGCCCATGGCCCACCAGTCCACCGGCTTCCCGTAGCCCTGGCGCAGGATCACCTCGGGGGCGATGTACTCGGGGGTGCCGCACACCTGCCCGGGGCACAGGCACCGTG
>NW_025347692.1:0-1017 GCF_016433145.1 Gracilinanus agilis | reverse complement strand
CTCCCTCTCTCTCTCCCTCTCTGTCTCTGTCTCTCTCCTTCCCTCTCCGTGTCTCTGTCTCCCTCCCTCTCTCTGTCTCTCTCCACCCCCCAGCTCTCCTCTCTCTCTTGCTCAGGTGTGAGCACTAATGAGTCAGATGAGTCAAATGAGAACACCCCAAACTATAAATTCTTAGCAGCCCTCACGATTCACTAAGCCCACACCCTCCTGCAAAGCCCCTAAAATTACCCAACAGGACTATGTAACCAGGGGCCTGGGATTGTCTCTATGGCAAGAATTCATTGTGACTACAGGCTTCATTTGGGGGTCGGCTTCCTTGTGGGCTGCTGGTAGAACTGACTTTAGGGGAGGTCAAAATAGTCACATGTCTTTCCCCCATCTTTCCATTTCCGACTCCTCTATATTGGCAGCCCTTCCCAAGACAGGATTCTGTTCCTACCGAGTTATTCAAAACAGCAGGGCGGCAAACATGCCTTTTTTTTTTTTTTTTTTTTTTTTTTTTTNGATACTGCCTCTCCCTCTCTCTCTCCCTCTCTGTCTCTGTCTCTCTCCTTCCCTCTCCGTGTCTCTGTCTCCCTCCCTCTCTCTGTCTCTCTCCACCCCCCAGCTCTCCTCTCTCTCTTGCTCAGGTGTGAGCACTAATGAGTCAGATGAGTCAAATGAGAACACCCCAAACTATAAATTCTTAGCAGCCCTCACGATTCACTAAGCCCACACCCTCCTGCAAAGCCCCTAAAATTACCCAACAGGACTATGTAACCAGGGGCCTGGGATTGTCTCTATGGCAAGAATTCATTGTGACTACAGGCTTCATTTGGGGGTCGGCTTCCTTGTGGGCTGCTGGTAGAACTGACTTTAGGGGAGGTCAAAATAGTCACATGTCTTTCCCCCATCTTTCCATTTCCGACTCCTCTATATTGGCAGCCCTTCCCAAGACAGGATTCTGTTCCTACCGAGTTATTCAAAACAGCAGGGCGGCAAACATGCCTTTTTTTTTTTTTTTTTTTTTTTTTTTTT
>NW_025347691.1:0-1093 GCF_016433145.1 Gracilinanus agilis | reverse complement strand
GGTGAGGAGAAAGGGGTGTTGGATGGCCAGTAAGGTCAGCAAAGGTTTGTAGGGGTGGCACTGACTGGGGACCCACTCCTCCTGGCCACTGGGGCATGAGGGCCCAAGGTGGCGCCGGGGCCCTGGGGAGGTTGGAGGTAGCGCCTGAAGCTGTGTCCGAGCCGGGGATCCGGACCCCATCTGGGGGGTCGGGACCCCTGGGTCAGGGCGCCGCGCCCGAGGAGGCCCCGGCCATCCCCACAAGAGCGGGACGGCCCCCTGCAGGCCTCGGCCGGGAGTGGCGGAAGGTCCTCGGTACAGTCACACTACGCCAGGGCCCAGTTCCAGGCGGGCCCGCCCCGCAGGCTCCGCTGCTGCCGCTGCCGCCGCCGCCACCCGCCCCGCTCCCCGGGCTCGGCGGGCGCCTGGGCCTCTCCTGAGTGGTCAGCGAGACCCGCCAATCGGGGCGCTGGGGCCGGCTCTGGGCCGCTGGATATTGGCTCCTCACACTCACCGTGCCTCGCTCCCCCGGTTCGCTGCCCGCGCTGATTGGCTCCAGTACNCGGGGACCACGGTGAGGAGAAAGGGGTGTTGGATGGCCAGTAAGGTCAGCAAAGGTTTGTAGGGGTGGCACTGACTGGGGACCCACTCCTCCTGGCCACTGGGGCATGAGGGCCCAAGGTGGCGCCGGGGCCCTGGGGAGGTTGGAGGTAGCGCCTGAAGCTGTGTCCGAGCCGGGGATCCGGACCCCATCTGGGGGGTCGGGACCCCTGGGTCAGGGCGCCGCGCCCGAGGAGGCCCCGGCCATCCCCACAAGAGCGGGACGGCCCCCTGCAGGCCTCGGCCGGGAGTGGCGGAAGGTCCTCGGTACAGTCACACTACGCCAGGGCCCAGTTCCAGGCGGGCCCGCCCCGCAGGCTCCGCTGCTGCCGCTGCCGCCGCCGCCACCCGCCCCGCTCCCCGGGCTCGGCGGGCGCCTGGGCCTCTCCTGAGTGGTCAGCGAGACCCGCCAATCGGGGCGCTGGGGCCGGCTCTGGGCCGCTGGATATTGGCTCCTCACACTCACCGTGCCTCGCTCCCCCGGTTCGCTGCCCGCGCTGATTGGCTCCAGTAC
>NW_025347690.1:0-1099 GCF_016433145.1 Gracilinanus agilis | reverse complement strand
TTCATGGCTTGGGCTGGGTCTGGCGGGGAAGGAAACTCAGGTCTTGCCTTCTCCTCTCCTCTTCGGACTTGGCTCCCCCCCACCCTGGGGTGCCCCCCTGGGCTCAGCCCCTCAGGCTCGGGGCCGCCCGGCCTCTCTTGCCTCCCACAGCTAAGCCCTCCCTTCCTCTGACTGCGACTGTCCCCGAGGGGGGCCTCCCGCACTCCCGAATGCCTGTGGCTCCCTATCACCCCCAGCACCGCAAGGAAAGGGCTCTGCTGCCTGGGCCGCGCTGGGCCTTGTTGGCGCTCTCTCAGGGGAGGGAGAGAATTTGGGTCTGAAGAGACCCCAAACACGCCTGAGAATGAAGGCAAACAGACCGCGGGAAGGACGGACGCCCCCAGGAGGCTTCGGGAGGCGGCAGGGCGGCGGCCGGTGCTGGCACTGCCCTGTTTGCTACTAGAGGTACTCCCGGGCCGGAGAGCCTCACCTGGGGAGGTCCCGGGTCCAACTGGAGCCCCTGTGGACAGTTCCTCGCTCGGTGACCCTGGACAAGTCACTGGACNAAACCAGCCTTTCATGGCTTGGGCTGGGTCTGGCGGGGAAGGAAACTCAGGTCTTGCCTTCTCCTCTCCTCTTCGGACTTGGCTCCCCCCCACCCTGGGGTGCCCCCCTGGGCTCAGCCCCTCAGGCTCGGGGCCGCCCGGCCTCTCTTGCCTCCCACAGCTAAGCCCTCCCTTCCTCTGACTGCGACTGTCCCCGAGGGGGGCCTCCCGCACTCCCGAATGCCTGTGGCTCCCTATCACCCCCAGCACCGCAAGGAAAGGGCTCTGCTGCCTGGGCCGCGCTGGGCCTTGTTGGCGCTCTCTCAGGGGAGGGAGAGAATTTGGGTCTGAAGAGACCCCAAACACGCCTGAGAATGAAGGCAAACAGACCGCGGGAAGGACGGACGCCCCCAGGAGGCTTCGGGAGGCGGCAGGGCGGCGGCCGGTGCTGGCACTGCCCTGTTTGCTACTAGAGGTACTCCCGGGCCGGAGAGCCTCACCTGGGGAGGTCCCGGGTCCAACTGGAGCCCCTGTGGACAGTTCCTCGCTCGGTGACCCTGGACAAGTCACTGGAC
>NW_025347689.1:0-1483 GCF_016433145.1 Gracilinanus agilis | reverse complement strand
TTTGTTAAAAAAAAAGAAGGCTGGACTAGATCGCTGCTAAAGGTTTCTTCCAGCTCTAAATCTATGAATCAAAGACCTCTATCCCCAAACTCTAAATGTCTATTTATCTACATCTATGTTCATGGATACATTTTCCTCTTAGAAAGTAAAATCAACAACTGGATGGTTCTACCTTGTTATCAATGCTAATGATAATTCAACCAACTGTCTGGGTCTGAAAAGTCCAAACCACCCTGTACCCCAGCTCCACACAGAACAAAGCAGAGTAAACCCTTTAGGAACACTTGAGGGCATTCGAAGCACTCCAGACAGATTAGACTTCCTTTGTAAAAAAAATGTGTTTTGGATTAGATGGTCTCCCCAATTCTCTTAATATTCAGCACCACAGACAGGCTCCTGGTTTTAGTGCCACATCTGAAGTGCTTGAAATATGAATAAATATACAGCTTGGCTGTTTGATCCATCTTCCTCTCCCTTTTCCCTCCTCAGTAATGCCTTAATGAATGTTAGCCCCTGATCTCAGTCTTTAAGCAAAGGGTCTCAGGGGTGGAGGCTTTATGTTTTCATTTGTCTAGCCTAACTGCAAAATTCACTCACTTCAGGGCAGAATATCTTTAATGAGCATCTCCCACCCCCCCTTCTCTAAGTGGCTGTTGAGGTAGAGAGCTGGGATGCTTCTTGTAGGTACAGCATGTCTTCTCCCTCTCTCTCCTTTTCCCATTCTCTCCCTCCCTCCNAGTTTCCTCATTTGTTAAAAAAAAAGAAGGCTGGACTAGATCGCTGCTAAAGGTTTCTTCCAGCTCTAAATCTATGAATCAAAGACCTCTATCCCCAAACTCTAAATGTCTATTTATCTACATCTATGTTCATGGATACATTTTCCTCTTAGAAAGTAAAATCAACAACTGGATGGTTCTACCTTGTTATCAATGCTAATGATAATTCAACCAACTGTCTGGGTCTGAAAAGTCCAAACCACCCTGTACCCCAGCTCCACACAGAACAAAGCAGAGTAAACCCTTTAGGAACACTTGAGGGCATTCGAAGCACTCCAGACAGATTAGACTTCCTTTGTAAAAAAAATGTGTTTTGGATTAGATGGTCTCCCCAATTCTCTTAATATTCAGCACCACAGACAGGCTCCTGGTTTTAGTGCCACATCTGAAGTGCTTGAAATATGAATAAATATACAGCTTGGCTGTTTGATCCATCTTCCTCTCCCTTTTCCCTCCTCAGTAATGCCTTAATGAATGTTAGCCCCTGATCTCAGTCTTTAAGCAAAGGGTCTCAGGGGTGGAGGCTTTATGTTTTCATTTGTCTAGCCTAACTGCAAAATTCACTCACTTCAGGGCAGAATATCTTTAATGAGCATCTCCCACCCCCCCTTCTCTAAGTGGCTGTTGAGGTAGAGAGCTGGGATGCTTCTTGTAGGTACAGCATGTCTTCTCCCTCTCTCTCCTTTTCCCATTCTCTCCCTCCCTCC
>NW_025347688.1:0-1103 GCF_016433145.1 Gracilinanus agilis | reverse complement strand
TAGTTAATAAACCCAAATACAATAAAAATATGAATATAAAATATAAAAATATAATAAACCATGATTAATAAACCCAAAGACCCCAGGAACTAGAGTAATAACTCAGTATTTTAAAAAATACTTCCATGAAAACTGTGACAAATTCTGTCAAAAATTAGACTAACATTTCATATTGTATATGCCAAGATGAACTCTAAATGGGTAAGAGACTTGGACATAAAGGGTGAGATCATAAACAAATAAGAATACAGAAAAAAATTACCTTTTAGACCCAGAAAAAGTTAATGATAAAAAAAAAAGACAGAGAAGATAATAGAAGATCAAATGAACTTTTGTTTTTGTAAAATGTTTAAAGTTTCTGCATGAACAAAAATCAATGTAGCTAAAAACTAAAGAGAAATATATAACTGAAGAGTCTGTAGCAAGTTTCTCTTATAAGAGTCCTATTTCCAAAATAGTTAAGAGCTCATTCAATTGTATAAGAGTCATCCCCAAAATGGTAAATTGTTAAAGGATAAGAAAAGGAAGTTCTCAAGGGAAGACATCNAGCAAATAAGTAGTTAATAAACCCAAATACAATAAAAATATGAATATAAAATATAAAAATATAATAAACCATGATTAATAAACCCAAAGACCCCAGGAACTAGAGTAATAACTCAGTATTTTAAAAAATACTTCCATGAAAACTGTGACAAATTCTGTCAAAAATTAGACTAACATTTCATATTGTATATGCCAAGATGAACTCTAAATGGGTAAGAGACTTGGACATAAAGGGTGAGATCATAAACAAATAAGAATACAGAAAAAAATTACCTTTTAGACCCAGAAAAAGTTAATGATAAAAAAAAAAGACAGAGAAGATAATAGAAGATCAAATGAACTTTTGTTTTTGTAAAATGTTTAAAGTTTCTGCATGAACAAAAATCAATGTAGCTAAAAACTAAAGAGAAATATATAACTGAAGAGTCTGTAGCAAGTTTCTCTTATAAGAGTCCTATTTCCAAAATAGTTAAGAGCTCATTCAATTGTATAAGAGTCATCCCCAAAATGGTAAATTGTTAAAGGATAAGAAAAGGAAGTTCTCAAGGGAAGACATC
>NW_025347687.1:0-1499 GCF_016433145.1 Gracilinanus agilis | reverse complement strand
GGGGGGGCGGGAGCCCTGAAGCCAGGGGCGGGGGGGTGAGCCCCGACGGCCAGCCAGCAAGCCAGCCAGCTCCGCAGGCAGAAGAGTCAGAGCTCCGTAAGGCCCTGCGGTCCATTGTCTGAGCCCCTATCCCGTGCGCCCGTGAGTGGAGGCCCGGCCCGGCCAGGCTCGGGTACCCTCCTTGTCCCGACCCCAGCTATAAGAGGTGCTGCTGCTGACCTAGGAGACTTCAGATTTTCAGACGGGCCCGGACCTCGCTGAGCAGCCCTGCAAGCCATGCTGCAAGCCGTCACCTGGACCAGGAATTTTTAGATTCGACTCGGGGATCCTGGGAACCCGGGGCCCACGCCGCCTGTCCTGCCCCGCCATAGCGGGAAGCAGCAAGTCTAGCTCGCCAGAGGCTGGGAATGGGGGCCGAAACTCTGCTTTTGAGCTGGGGAGCCGCGACACTGCTGGCGCTCACGGCTATGCCTGGAGTTCTGACCGCCAACAGCAGCGGCAGATGGTGGTGAGTGATCCCAGGTCAGGGGACTCTGGAGTCGGGGCTGCTAACCCCACGTTTTCCACTCAAGTCTCAAATGCACGGAGACAGATGGACAGACCTGAGAGACATTGCGCATTCTTACACATACGCTCCATTCCTTCGGGGGGGAAGAATTCTCAAAGAATAAGGCTGGGAGGGAGAAAGAGTCTGGGAGACTAAAGAAGGGGCTCGGAGCTGTCCAGAGCTGTCCAAAGTTGCAGNTGCCTAGACTGGGGGGGCGGGAGCCCTGAAGCCAGGGGCGGGGGGGTGAGCCCCGACGGCCAGCCAGCAAGCCAGCCAGCTCCGCAGGCAGAAGAGTCAGAGCTCCGTAAGGCCCTGCGGTCCATTGTCTGAGCCCCTATCCCGTGCGCCCGTGAGTGGAGGCCCGGCCCGGCCAGGCTCGGGTACCCTCCTTGTCCCGACCCCAGCTATAAGAGGTGCTGCTGCTGACCTAGGAGACTTCAGATTTTCAGACGGGCCCGGACCTCGCTGAGCAGCCCTGCAAGCCATGCTGCAAGCCGTCACCTGGACCAGGAATTTTTAGATTCGACTCGGGGATCCTGGGAACCCGGGGCCCACGCCGCCTGTCCTGCCCCGCCATAGCGGGAAGCAGCAAGTCTAGCTCGCCAGAGGCTGGGAATGGGGGCCGAAACTCTGCTTTTGAGCTGGGGAGCCGCGACACTGCTGGCGCTCACGGCTATGCCTGGAGTTCTGACCGCCAACAGCAGCGGCAGATGGTGGTGAGTGATCCCAGGTCAGGGGACTCTGGAGTCGGGGCTGCTAACCCCACGTTTTCCACTCAAGTCTCAAATGCACGGAGACAGATGGACAGACCTGAGAGACATTGCGCATTCTTACACATACGCTCCATTCCTTCGGGGGGGAAGAATTCTCAAAGAATAAGGCTGGGAGGGAGAAAGAGTCTGGGAGACTAAAGAAGGGGCTCGGAGCTGTCCAGAGCTGTCCAAAGTTGCAG
>NW_025347686.1:0-1149 GCF_016433145.1 Gracilinanus agilis | reverse complement strand
AAAAAAAAAGTTGAGTGTTCAGAAGAGGAAAGCCAGCATGATGATATAGAGGTCGGGGGGTTGATTGAAAGAAATGGGAATATTTAGCCTGAAAATGAGACTTAAGGCTGACATATTAACTATACTCAAGTATTTCAAAAGGTATTACTCTCAAGAGAGGTTAGACTTATGCCACTTGACTTCTTACTGCAGCTTAGTGACTCAGTGAACAGTGCTGGATCTGAACTCAAGAAGACTCATCTTCCCGAGTTCAAATCAGGCCTCAGACACTGAGTGACCCTGGGTAAGTCACTTGATTCTGTTGGCCTCAGTTTTCTTATCTGTCAAATGAACTTTGAGAGGGAAAAAGCAAACCAATTAGGTATCTTTGTTAAGAAGCCCCAAACAAGGTCACAAAAAGTCAGAAACAACTGAGCAACACTTGGCTTTGGTTGGCAGAACTAGGAAAAATGGAGGGGGACAGTCTAAGGGGGCAATGCAATGAGTTTAATTTGGGACTTCCATAAGAAATACAATAAGAATAATAAAATAAGATAAATATATAATATATAAACATATAATATATATTATCTGTATAATNAAAAAAAAAGTTGAGTGTTCAGAAGAGGAAAGCCAGCATGATGATATAGAGGTCGGGGGGTTGATTGAAAGAAATGGGAATATTTAGCCTGAAAATGAGACTTAAGGCTGACATATTAACTATACTCAAGTATTTCAAAAGGTATTACTCTCAAGAGAGGTTAGACTTATGCCACTTGACTTCTTACTGCAGCTTAGTGACTCAGTGAACAGTGCTGGATCTGAACTCAAGAAGACTCATCTTCCCGAGTTCAAATCAGGCCTCAGACACTGAGTGACCCTGGGTAAGTCACTTGATTCTGTTGGCCTCAGTTTTCTTATCTGTCAAATGAACTTTGAGAGGGAAAAAGCAAACCAATTAGGTATCTTTGTTAAGAAGCCCCAAACAAGGTCACAAAAAGTCAGAAACAACTGAGCAACACTTGGCTTTGGTTGGCAGAACTAGGAAAAATGGAGGGGGACAGTCTAAGGGGGCAATGCAATGAGTTTAATTTGGGACTTCCATAAGAAATACAATAAGAATAATAAAATAAGATAAATATATAATATATAAACATATAATATATATTA
>NW_025347685.1:0-1217 GCF_016433145.1 Gracilinanus agilis | reverse complement strand
TATATACACAAATATATATTTGTATATTTGTATATATATGTATATATTTTGTTTATATATTTGTATGTATGTATATATCACCCAAATCTCCTAGTTTTCAATATTAAGGCTATTGATTAAATGATTTATTAATGGTGTAACCAGCAATAAAATAAAGACATAAATGATTATTTACATCCCAAGTCACTTTTAACCATCACTGCAATGGCAGACTTCTCAGTTCTAGAAACATATTTCCACCATTGAGGATTTTAAAAAGTGTCTTCCCAAGAATTCTTCTCATTCTTATTCACAAAATAAGGGTTAAATCTAGTTCTCTCAAGAAATAAGATGTTTTAGTTCTTTTTCTTTATTCTCTCTTCAGCCACCACAGTTTAATGATTAAAATCTCAGTCATCTCATGGATTCCTCAAAGAATGACAGTAAAAATGTAACAGATCAAAATTCCATTTCCTCTCCAAGATACATACCTCTATACCTGATGGACACCAACAAAAGTCAATCTGGTCCAGATGAGTCTGAGGGAAGATGGAACTGCTCTTCCAGACCTCACTTCATTATTTCCTCCATAGAAGGAAAATTACAGAATTTCAAAACTGAAAANTAAAAATATATATATACACAAATATATATTTGTATATTTGTATATATATGTATATATTTTGTTTATATATTTGTATGTATGTATATATCACCCAAATCTCCTAGTTTTCAATATTAAGGCTATTGATTAAATGATTTATTAATGGTGTAACCAGCAATAAAATAAAGACATAAATGATTATTTACATCCCAAGTCACTTTTAACCATCACTGCAATGGCAGACTTCTCAGTTCTAGAAACATATTTCCACCATTGAGGATTTTAAAAAGTGTCTTCCCAAGAATTCTTCTCATTCTTATTCACAAAATAAGGGTTAAATCTAGTTCTCTCAAGAAATAAGATGTTTTAGTTCTTTTTCTTTATTCTCTCTTCAGCCACCACAGTTTAATGATTAAAATCTCAGTCATCTCATGGATTCCTCAAAGAATGACAGTAAAAATGTAACAGATCAAAATTCCATTTCCTCTCCAAGATACATACCTCTATACCTGATGGACACCAACAAAAGTCAATCTGGTCCAGATGAGTCTGAGGGAAGATGGAACTGCTCTTCCAGACCTCACTTCATTATTTCCTCCATAGAAGGAAAATTACAGAATTTCAAAACTGAAAA
>NW_025347684.1:0-1617 GCF_016433145.1 Gracilinanus agilis | reverse complement strand
TCTCTCTCTCTCTCTCTCTCTCTCTCTCTCTCTCTCTCTCCAAACATTAACCACTGGCCTGCAACTGGACCACCTGCAATGTGTTAGTCATTAAAAAAGGTCACCGTTACTGAGCATTTTAAACTGTGAATAGCTTCAGATTAAATTAGGTGTAAAAAAAGTCATTTCCTCTCTGTGATAAACTAAAACACCTGCAGCTGAGCTCAAGTTTACCATAAGACAAAAACCCCCACCTTTCTCACTACACACCATTTGGAAACCCATGAGAGTGAGGTTTTGTCAGCTATCTCTCTCTTGCCTCAATTATTTAGATTTTCCAAGTTGTGTAATTATATGCACAGCTCCTTAGGAGAACTATAAGCTATTTTATGCTTGAATAGGCATACATCACAACTTTCATTTACATATGCCTGACTGAGGATTCTTCCTGAGCCCTCCTGGAGTTGTTTCCCTCTTTCTCTTCCTGTTGTACAGTCTCATTCAACTCAATATTCTACATCTGTCCACATCTGTGTCTATTACAGAATCTTATGGACACAGCTAATCTTTCATAGGATGATATGCTGCAGAGACCTTAGAGAAGATCTTGTCAAACTCCCAAATTTTATTGCAGAGAAAACGAAAACCCAGAAAATTTGCCCAATGCCAATCAAATAAGTATGCAGCAGAGCTGAGATTTGAACACAGATCTTCTGACTTGAACCTTTTCTACCATATCACATGGGGATGATTTTTGTTTCTGACTAGCCAACCAGAGAACCCAGCTATACACTGGGAATTTGGCTGGGAATTGGATCTACTTCATGTGTTAAAACAAAGACCTTATAACAGTTACTTAAGACATATATGAGTATGTAGCTGTGTATATGTATACATACATATGTGTGTATGTATATATGTGTGTGTACATGTGCACTCATATTCCACCCCTCTCTAAGCAGACTCCATTCCAACTCAGTCCCAAAATGTATCATGGATTCCTATTTCTGCTGCTTTTTTAATGTTATTTACCTCCATAAGTGGATGTCTTCCCTTCCCACTATCCTCTCAATGATTTCCTTCCTACCAAAGACCAAATTTATTCTAGGAACCTTACTCAACCCAGTAATCTCAACTTGCCTCCAATTCTTATAGCATTTATTTTCTGTGCCCCTCATTTGGCCCTTGTCACGGTCTACCTGCTTCTACAAGCTGTCTTTGCATTGTGTCTAGGCTTTGTCCCTGCTACCTGGAGTGTAAACCTAAGGGCAGGGACCATTCTTTATGCTTAGCAAAGCATTTCAGAGGTAAAGGAGAACGTAAAGAGTTCATCTAGTCTTTGTATGCCCCATAATGCCATGAACCATATTGAGTAGCTAGTAAGGTTCCAATATCTGTTCAACATTTTGGTAATTAAAGTTTACAAACAATTAATCATTTCTTAAGCACATACTATGAGTCAAGCCATAATGCCAAGAGCTATAGTCAGTAACTAGGAAGCCTCCAGAATTTGTTCAGTATTTTGATAATGGAAGTTATACAGTCAGTTAATCATTCAAACATTTGTTAAGCACTGACTATGTTTCCACCTACTACACACACACACACACACACACACACACACACACAGATATATAT
>NW_025347683.1:0-1151 GCF_016433145.1 Gracilinanus agilis | reverse complement strand
TATATATTATATATAAAACTAAATTATATATAAAATTATACTTTTATATATTATATAATTATATTTTATATATAATGTATATAAAGTATAGAGAACAGAAAATTGGACTCAAATTTAGGAAGACTTGAGTTCGAATTCTTTCTCAACACATATCAGATGTGTGACTTAGGAAAACAAGAATCCCTTATTACTATAGGTAACTCGCTAGATAGAAATGTGCAACTAAGTGGCACAATAGATAGGGTGCTGGCCTGACATCTATGAGATTCAATTTCCTGAGTTCAAATCCAGCCTTAAAAATTTAAAAACTGTGTGATCCTGGGCAAATCCTTTATCCTTGTTCTGTATTTTCCATGTTGGAGAAGGAAATGCCAAACTACTCCAATATCTTTGCCCAGAAAGCACTATATTGGGTCATCAAGCGTCGGATGTAACTAAAAAATGATAACTAGGTACAAAAGAAGGTGCTAGCCTGCATTGGCGGAGAGGAATTCCTGATCTGGTTGAATCTCTTCTCTAATAAAATTATACATCCAGTTCCTATTCCTACATCCTCTATTCTTACTGTCTNATGCCCTTTATATATATTATATATAAAACTAAATTATATATAAAATTATACTTTTATATATTATATAATTATATTTTATATATAATGTATATAAAGTATAGAGAACAGAAAATTGGACTCAAATTTAGGAAGACTTGAGTTCGAATTCTTTCTCAACACATATCAGATGTGTGACTTAGGAAAACAAGAATCCCTTATTACTATAGGTAACTCGCTAGATAGAAATGTGCAACTAAGTGGCACAATAGATAGGGTGCTGGCCTGACATCTATGAGATTCAATTTCCTGAGTTCAAATCCAGCCTTAAAAATTTAAAAACTGTGTGATCCTGGGCAAATCCTTTATCCTTGTTCTGTATTTTCCATGTTGGAGAAGGAAATGCCAAACTACTCCAATATCTTTGCCCAGAAAGCACTATATTGGGTCATCAAGCGTCGGATGTAACTAAAAAATGATAACTAGGTACAAAAGAAGGTGCTAGCCTGCATTGGCGGAGAGGAATTCCTGATCTGGTTGAATCTCTTCTCTAATAAAATTATACATCCAGTTCCTATTCCTACATCCTCTATTCTTACTGTCT
>NW_025347682.1:0-1173 GCF_016433145.1 Gracilinanus agilis | reverse complement strand
CGCGGGCGGCGGGCTGCGGGGAGGCGGGCGCTCCGCAGCACTCCCGCGCGCTCTCCCGCAGCCTGGTGAACTGCCGCCTGGGCCCCGCCTGCGGCCCCAGCTTCTCCTCCGTGCTGAGCGCCCCCAACAGCCTGCAGGTCCTCTGCCTCAGCGGCAACGCCTTGGAAGACGCGGGCGTGCGGGCGCTGTGCCCCGGCCTGAGGCGGCCCAGCTGCGGGCTGCTCCAGCTCAAGTGAGTGCCCCGCTGCGCAGGCGCCGCCTCCCCGGGGCTCTGCTTCCGGCGGCCCTGGGCCTCAGTTTCCTCCGACCGCCTGCAGGAGGCGCCGCTGGGCGTCTTCCCCGGGGAGGGGGCGAGGGCCTTCAGCGGGGAGAAGGGGCTGCGGCGCCATCTTGGATGGGGTGCGAGACCGCGAGGAGGCGGGGGAGCCCTCCGCAGTAATAGGGAGTCCCAGATGTTTGCTGGACGTCGTTGGCGCCCGATTTGAACCCGGTTCTTCGGGTTCGGTGCTTCCGGCAGGTGCGAGCCGGGGTGGGGCCCGGAGAGCCCCCGAGGACGGGCCGTGCAGAGTCTGTGCCAGCCGNGACGAGGCCCCGCGGGCGGCGGGCTGCGGGGAGGCGGGCGCTCCGCAGCACTCCCGCGCGCTCTCCCGCAGCCTGGTGAACTGCCGCCTGGGCCCCGCCTGCGGCCCCAGCTTCTCCTCCGTGCTGAGCGCCCCCAACAGCCTGCAGGTCCTCTGCCTCAGCGGCAACGCCTTGGAAGACGCGGGCGTGCGGGCGCTGTGCCCCGGCCTGAGGCGGCCCAGCTGCGGGCTGCTCCAGCTCAAGTGAGTGCCCCGCTGCGCAGGCGCCGCCTCCCCGGGGCTCTGCTTCCGGCGGCCCTGGGCCTCAGTTTCCTCCGACCGCCTGCAGGAGGCGCCGCTGGGCGTCTTCCCCGGGGAGGGGGCGAGGGCCTTCAGCGGGGAGAAGGGGCTGCGGCGCCATCTTGGATGGGGTGCGAGACCGCGAGGAGGCGGGGGAGCCCTCCGCAGTAATAGGGAGTCCCAGATGTTTGCTGGACGTCGTTGGCGCCCGATTTGAACCCGGTTCTTCGGGTTCGGTGCTTCCGGCAGGTGCGAGCCGGGGTGGGGCCCGGAGAGCCCCCGAGGACGGGCCGTGCAGAGTCTGTGCCAGCCG
>NW_025347681.1:0-1175 GCF_016433145.1 Gracilinanus agilis | reverse complement strand
CTGGGCTTTGGGCACCGTCGCTCTTCCTGGACACCATCTGCACGTTCTCTTCTTCTGATGCTGGAATGGAGAATGTAAGTCCCTTGGAGAAGCCCTTCTTTGATGTCTGTCTTTGCACACCCAGGGTATAGTATGGAGTAGCCGCCACCTAATGTTTGTTGAAATCATTAGGGCTGTCCATGGGAGCAGGACTGTTGGTGCTCTGGAGGCAGTTTTCCCTCTCCACTCTCTTTTTCAAATTTGTTTTTAATTAGAGTCAAGTGGGACAAAGGCTAGGAGGCTAGAACTGAGGTCAAGGAGATCTGAGTTCAAATCCGACCTCAGACATTTACTAATCAGTTGACTCTGGGTAAGCTGTTCAATTTGTTTGTCTTCCTTTCCTCATCAGTAAAATGGGGATAACAGCAGCTCCTCCCAGGATTGTTGTGAGAATTCGAAGATGTTTGGAAAGCATTTTGCAAAACTTAAAGTTTCATAGAACTGCAAGCTGCTGTTTATTTTTATTGTTTCACTTAAATTCCTCTTGTAAGCCTCGGGGCAAATGCATTTGTACTGGCCCACTTAGATAACCAGGATCTGGGGNGCATCTCAGGCTGGGCTTTGGGCACCGTCGCTCTTCCTGGACACCATCTGCACGTTCTCTTCTTCTGATGCTGGAATGGAGAATGTAAGTCCCTTGGAGAAGCCCTTCTTTGATGTCTGTCTTTGCACACCCAGGGTATAGTATGGAGTAGCCGCCACCTAATGTTTGTTGAAATCATTAGGGCTGTCCATGGGAGCAGGACTGTTGGTGCTCTGGAGGCAGTTTTCCCTCTCCACTCTCTTTTTCAAATTTGTTTTTAATTAGAGTCAAGTGGGACAAAGGCTAGGAGGCTAGAACTGAGGTCAAGGAGATCTGAGTTCAAATCCGACCTCAGACATTTACTAATCAGTTGACTCTGGGTAAGCTGTTCAATTTGTTTGTCTTCCTTTCCTCATCAGTAAAATGGGGATAACAGCAGCTCCTCCCAGGATTGTTGTGAGAATTCGAAGATGTTTGGAAAGCATTTTGCAAAACTTAAAGTTTCATAGAACTGCAAGCTGCTGTTTATTTTTATTGTTTCACTTAAATTCCTCTTGTAAGCCTCGGGGCAAATGCATTTGTACTGGCCCACTTAGATAACCAGGATCTGGGG
>NW_025347680.1:0-1570 GCF_016433145.1 Gracilinanus agilis | reverse complement strand
TGGAGGCTTCCAGGGAGGAGGATTCACCACCTCAAAGCAGCCCCCTCCACTTGGAGACAGCTCAAGTGAGCTGTCGGGCGGCCTAAACGGGCCTCTTTCTACCTTCCGCTCCCTCCTCCACGCCACAGACTTCAGGACACTCCTCTGAGTCTCTCTTCTCCGGATTAAGTCAGCCCAGCTCTGATGTCTCCTCGGCCCTCTCCCGGCCCGGCCGCCCCCTCCTGGATGCCCTCCGGTCCAGCTCCTCGATGCTCTCTGCTGGCGCCTATACTGAGGGCAGCTCCCAGGGGGCCTGCCCCTGTCCTGTTCTCCCAGTGTGGCCCGAGAGCACATGCGCTCGCTCCGGCCTTTCTACCAAAGCCCTCCGATCCTTTCCTTAGTCGATTCAGCTCAAGGCTCCAGGCCAGACGTGTCCAACACAGGCTCCGCGGTCGGCATGCAGTGCGGGCTGAACCTGATGAGCACGTACTTGGGAAACGTTTGAGGAAATAAAGAAAAATGCCGTCAAATACAGACAACGTTACGTTTGGCCGCGGGGTCGAGCGATGTTGGGCAGGGAAGCCCCGGCTTCTGTAGGAAGTGGCCGCCCGTCCCCCTTCGCATTAGTGCCTTCCTTCTGTTCGCTAGCCCCAACTTCTCCCAGCGAGGTCCTGCTTGCGCCTGGCTGCTTGCATGCCCTTTCCCCCATTTGACTGGGAGCTTCTGGAGGGCAGGGCCTCGCTTCTATCTCTGTATCTCGGGCGCTTAGCCCAGCACCTCCTATATGTGCTCGGCCAATGCTCTGGCTCCGGCCACAGCACATCGAGTCCGCTGTCGCCTGTTCCCTCTGCGATCCGGCTCCTAGCTTTACCTTTACGAGCTTGCTCCAAACTACCTTTTCCCTCTACAGACTGGCCTGGCCTTCTTATAGTTCCTCACGCAATCCTCCATCATTTCCTGCCTCCTCTCCTTTGCCCTGGCTGCCTCCCCCCCCCNCCCGCCCCCCCGTGCCTCCTCTGAGCCTCTTCCAATCCTTCAGTTCCTCCAAAGCTCCTTCCACCAGAAAGGCTTTCCACATTCCCAGCCCCCCTTGCCCCAGGTGGGAGCAGGCCCCGAGACTCTGGCTTAGGCTGCCCTGGGCCGCCAGCGCCCGGCACACCGTAGGCATTTCAGAAAGGCTCCCGATTGACCAGCGAGCAGATCACCTCTCTCTCCAACCTAGGCTCTCGATCGTGGGAATCGAGCGACCACAACAGCTGTCTGAAAATGGCTTCTAGCAGTCAGGAGGGGAAAACCTGGCGGGCCTGAGATGAGCGGGTAGAAGGGGAAAAGGTGAACGCAGAGCGAGCTGTGGTGACTCGGGAGATGGTGGGAGCCGGCTCCTAGACAGTGGGAACAGACGAGAAAGCGGCAAGGCAACCACAGAGCTCTCACTTGAAAGGGGAAAGAGCCAGACGTGATCACTTCTAAGAAGCCACTGAAAAAACAAGAGGCCCAG
This sequence comes from Gracilinanus agilis, assembly GCF_016433145.1. Classification (NCBI taxonomy): domain Eukaryota; kingdom Metazoa; phylum Chordata; class Mammalia; order Didelphimorphia; family Didelphidae; genus Gracilinanus; species Gracilinanus agilis. Next base: position 93 of record NW_025347680.1, on the reverse strand, counting down.
CAGCCACCACACCGAAGAATCCTCTGAGAGGCTCCAAAGAGAAAATTCAGCACCTTCCAGAGAAGTGGGAAAGCGCCAAGCGTTGTGCTCAGT
>NW_025347679.1:0-1185 GCF_016433145.1 Gracilinanus agilis | reverse complement strand
GGCTCTCTCCTGGTCGGCGGGGCTGCCGCACCTCCCAAGCCTCCGGTTCGAGGAGGCGGCTTGCCCTTCTCCTCGGGAGCCATCTCCTATGCCGAGGCCCTAAAGCAGGGCTCTCCGGGGCCTGGGTCTCCCAGGGGCCCAGGAGAAGCTAACCGGGGTTCTCTGGAGACAGACGGTGGAGAAGGAGATGGAGAGGGTCCAGCCGGGGGCACCCCGCCTGTACTTCCTGCCCCACCTCCTCCCCCAACACCCCGGGCACCACCCCCACCATACGCCCCTTTCCCAGGGGCCAAGCCCAAGTTTGACTGGGTGACCCCGCCCGAGGGCCCTGAACGACACTTTCAGTTCAATGGGGCAAGCGGTGGTAGCGGCAGCGGTAGCGGTAGCGGCAGCGGTAGCAGCGGTGTGGGGGGCGCTAGGCGGCGGGGATCTGGGCTGTCCGGGGCAGCTGCTCCTTGGGGGGCGCCGCCCCCGCCACCTCTGCCTGCGCCAGGGCCTCGCAGGCCGGGCCCAGCGCTTCTGGCACCTCCTGTTTTCATCTTCCCATCTCCCGCCTTGGCCGACGGGGAGACCCGGACCTCGGCCGTNCTTCCAGTCTGGCTCTCTCCTGGTCGGCGGGGCTGCCGCACCTCCCAAGCCTCCGGTTCGAGGAGGCGGCTTGCCCTTCTCCTCGGGAGCCATCTCCTATGCCGAGGCCCTAAAGCAGGGCTCTCCGGGGCCTGGGTCTCCCAGGGGCCCAGGAGAAGCTAACCGGGGTTCTCTGGAGACAGACGGTGGAGAAGGAGATGGAGAGGGTCCAGCCGGGGGCACCCCGCCTGTACTTCCTGCCCCACCTCCTCCCCCAACACCCCGGGCACCACCCCCACCATACGCCCCTTTCCCAGGGGCCAAGCCCAAGTTTGACTGGGTGACCCCGCCCGAGGGCCCTGAACGACACTTTCAGTTCAATGGGGCAAGCGGTGGTAGCGGCAGCGGTAGCGGTAGCGGCAGCGGTAGCAGCGGTGTGGGGGGCGCTAGGCGGCGGGGATCTGGGCTGTCCGGGGCAGCTGCTCCTTGGGGGGCGCCGCCCCCGCCACCTCTGCCTGCGCCAGGGCCTCGCAGGCCGGGCCCAGCGCTTCTGGCACCTCCTGTTTTCATCTTCCCATCTCCCGCCTTGGCCGACGGGGAGACCCGGACCTCGGCCGT
>NW_025347678.1:0-1347 GCF_016433145.1 Gracilinanus agilis | reverse complement strand
TGCCCATGGGGTTCATGACACAAAAAGGGTTCAGAATCTATGCTCTCTTGGTGATGTCATGTTCTCTTAGGAGTTTAACTAGCATCTCTATCCAGATGGAACCTAGGTCTATATACCCAGTTGTAGTTTCTCATCCTTAGCTTAGGCAGAGAACTCCCTGTGAGGAAGGATTGTTTCATTCCTTTATACATTTATCCTTGTAGAGTCTTATGTACTTGTATCCCTAGTGCCTAGCCCTATGCCTGACACATTTTGATTCAGTCATTTCAGTCATGTCTGACTCTTTGTGATGCCATGTGGGATTTTCTTGGCAAAGATACTGGAGTGGTCTGCCACTTATTTCTCCAGTTTGCTTTACAAGTGAGGAAACTGAGACTGAGTGAAGTGACTTGTCTAGGGTCACACAGCTACAAAGTGTCTCATATCAGATTTGAACTCAGGTCTTCCTGACTCTAGGTCTAGTGTTCTATCTGCTGTACCAGCTAGCTTCCCTAGCTGCTTTAATAAAAACTTGTAGATTGATTGATTTGCTTTCTTTTTCTTTACTTTTTTCCCCTCACAAACAGGTGCATTTTTTAAAAACAGAAATTATTGTCAGGTTTCTCAATCCCTCCTTTCCCTCCTTGAGTCACAGAAGGCATTTCCTGACCCCCCTATATATATATATANAGTATGTAGCTGCCCATGGGGTTCATGACACAAAAAGGGTTCAGAATCTATGCTCTCTTGGTGATGTCATGTTCTCTTAGGAGTTTAACTAGCATCTCTATCCAGATGGAACCTAGGTCTATATACCCAGTTGTAGTTTCTCATCCTTAGCTTAGGCAGAGAACTCCCTGTGAGGAAGGATTGTTTCATTCCTTTATACATTTATCCTTGTAGAGTCTTATGTACTTGTATCCCTAGTGCCTAGCCCTATGCCTGACACATTTTGATTCAGTCATTTCAGTCATGTCTGACTCTTTGTGATGCCATGTGGGATTTTCTTGGCAAAGATACTGGAGTGGTCTGCCACTTATTTCTCCAGTTTGCTTTACAAGTGAGGAAACTGAGACTGAGTGAAGTGACTTGTCTAGGGTCACACAGCTACAAAGTGTCTCATATCAGATTTGAACTCAGGTCTTCCTGACTCTAGGTCTAGTGTTCTATCTGCTGTACCAGCTAGCTTCCCTAGCTGCTTTAATAAAAACTTGTAGATTGATTGATTTGCTTTCTTTTTCTTTACTTTTTTCCCCTCACAAACAGGTGCATTTTTTAAAAACAGAAATTATTGTCAGGTTTCTCAATCCCTCCTTTCCCTCCTTGAGTCACAGAAGGCATTTCCTGACCCCCCTATATATATATATA
>NW_025347677.1:0-2070 GCF_016433145.1 Gracilinanus agilis | reverse complement strand
GAGACAGAGAGAGACAGAGAAAGGATGAAAGAGAGACAAAGAAATGTTAGAGATGGGGAGAGAGACAAAAAGGAAGAAAGAGAAAAACACAGAGACAGAAGCAGAAATAGGCTGAAAGAGAGGACAGAGAAAGAGAGAGAAATAGAGACAATGAAATAGAAAGATGCAAAGGGGAACAGTGAGAGAAGCAGAGAGGGAGGCAAAGAAAGAACTAGAGGGAGTGACAGAGTGAGACAGACAAATGGGGAAACAGAGGCATATTAATAGAAAAATGGAGAAGGGCATAGAGAGAAAGAGAGGCTGAAAGATACACACAGAGAAAGAACCAGAGAGACAGAGAAAGAGAGAGACAGAGAAAGGATGAGAGAGACACACAGAAATAGAAAGAATGAGAGGGGCAGAGAGAGCTAGAGAGAGAGTCAGAGAGAGAGGCACAGAGGCAGAACCAGAGAGGCTGTTCCAGAGAGACAAAGAGAGAATTAGAAACAAAGAAATGGAAAGATGGAGAGGGGGAGAGAGATTTAAAAGGAGTGGCAGAGAGACACACAGAGAGCGAACTTTGGAGACAGTGACAGAGAAAAAGAGAAAGGAAGAAACAGACAGAGATATAGAAATATGGACAACAGAAGAGAGAGAAATAGAAAGAATCAGAGTGACAAATAGAAATAACCAGAAGTGACAGAGAAACAGAGACACATAAATAGAAAGATGGAGAGAGGGACAGAGAGTCTGAGAGACAGCCAGAGAGACAGAATCAGAGACAGCGACAGAGAGAGACAGAGAAAGAGAGAAATAGACAAAGACAGAAATAGGAAGATGGAGAGTAAGAGAGATCCATAAAAAGAGAAGCAGATAGAGAGACAGAAAGACAGAACCAGAGAGACAATGACAGAGACAGAGAGAGAAAGAGGGGAAAAGACAGAGAGACACAGAAATAAAAAGATGGAGAGAGGGACAGAAAGAGAGACAGAACCAAAATGATGGTGACAGAGAGCGATAGAGAAAGGGATTAGCAGACAGAGATATAGAAATGGAATGATGGAGATAGGGAGAGAGAGATAGAATGAATGGTCTTGAGACAGATACAGAGACAGAACCAGAGAGACAGTAACAGAGAGAGACAAAGAAATAGAAATATGGAGAGGGTTAGAGAGAGATAAAATGAGGCAGAGAAAGGGAGAAATGGACAGAGAGACAGAGAAATAAAAAAGATAGAAATTGGGAAAGAATGATAGAAAGGGAGGCAGAGAGAAACACGGAGACAGAAAAAGAGAGACAGCAACAGAGCTAGAGAAAGGGAGAAACAGGCAGAGACAGAAATTGAAAAATGGAGAGAGGGGAGAGAGAGAGAGAGAAAGAGATAAGGGGAGGCGGAGATAGATAAAGAGAAAGAACCAGAGAGACAGAGACAGAGAGAGGAAAGGAGAAAGAGAGGCACAGAAATAGAAAGATAGAGAGGGGGAGAGATAGAAAGAGGCAGAGAGGCATATACAGATGCAGAATCAGAGACACAGTGACTGAGAGAGTCAGAGAAAGGAAGAAGCAGGCACAGAGACACAGAAAATGAAAATGAAGACTGAAATAGAGAGACAGAAAGAGAGGCCAAGAGAAAAACACAGTCATAATCAGAGACAGAGGCAGAGATAGAGAGATAAAGGGGGAAATAGAGAGAGAAATAGTAAGAGAAAGAAGGAGGGGGGGNGGGGGGGGGGAAGAGAGATAGGAAAGGCAGAGAGACAGACACAGAGACAGAATAAGAGAGACAGACAGAAAGATTTAAAGGGAGAAATAGATGGAGACAGAGAAATAAAAAGGTTAAGGGGAGAGATTGACAGAAATAGAGGCAGAGAAAGAGACACAGAGAATAAGAAAGACAGTGACAGAGAGAGACAGAGAAACAAGAAACAGAAAGAGATACAAAAATAGAAAGATGGAGACTGGGAGAGAGCTACAAAGAGGCAGAGAGACAGACACAAAGTCAGAACCAGAGAGACAGTAACAGAGAGAGATAGAAAGAGAGGAACACAGATAGATATAGAAAGATGATGGGGAGAGAGATGAAAGGAGAAG
>NW_025347676.1:0-1357 GCF_016433145.1 Gracilinanus agilis | reverse complement strand
CCCCCCACCCCAGCGGCCGAGGAGGATCCCGGAGTGGCACACACTCGCTCACACACACACTCGCGCGCACACACATACACACGCGCATACACACCAGTGTCTTTCTCCCTGAGGGATGGTACTGAATTTCGCCGCCACTGGAGCCCGGCTGAAGCTCCTACACCGCAGCTCTGCGTTCCCACCGAGTCTAAAGTGCACCCGGACGCGATGAGGACCTGGGTTTGTGTTTTGCTGCTAGGGTTTGGATACCTGTCCTATGCCTTTTCCGAGGTAGGTACCCCCCAGCCCCATACCCACCTTCCTTATCCCCGTCGCCGCTTCCCTGGTGCTTGCCTCTATTCCCACTCCCTAGGATTCCGGCACCTGGAGGCGTCTTGCTGGGGTGGCTAAAAGGCTCCCCCACCAAACCCTTCTGGGCAGACGAGCAGATCCTTGGCGGCGAGTTGTACTGCATGTCTTGCTCTGCAGATATTATTTTTAAATTGTCGTGGTGTATTTTTTTCCTCCCCCAAGCGCATTTTATTCTAGAAGCTCTCAAAGTATTTATTTTTGGTGAGTTTCCAGGATGTTGCGTTGCTTTACATTAAAGGGGGGAAAGCTGGGGGGGGGGTGAGGATTAAAATGGGGGTTGTATGTGAAAAAAGAGAAGAAACTTGGGGGGGGGTTCTGTAGACCGCCATCAGCAGGCAGAGCGCTTGTCCCTTNGGGGGGTTCTGTAGACCGCCATCAGCAGGCAGAGCGCTTGTCCCTTTCCTGAGAGAATCCTTAACCTGTCCCTATGGGGGGGGCTGCGGTAACGGGGTGTGGAAGAAAAGGGGTGTGTGTGTATATACTTGGAGGGGTGCTTGGGGAAGTGGGGTGTGAGAGGGGAAGTTCTCGCCCCGGTTCTCCCCACAGGTAGGGGCGGCTGGGATCGGCCGCTGATGGGGTTGGACGAATAGAGGCAGCACTGGGGTAGACTAGCCCCTCGTGCAGGGGCTTGGACTCAGTCCCGCCCGGGGCCTGGTTACAGGTGGCTGTTAGAGCCGGCAAGGGCTGGCTGGGGGCTCGGGTGGCGGGCGCGGCTCTCTCTGCCCAGTTCTGTGCAGCTCCCTCCGGGCCAGAGATTCCCCACTCCACTCCCCCTGGGCTATCTGCCCAGGAGAATGACTGGGGCCCTTAGTGGAAGTCTCATTATTAATGATTTTCCAAAAACCCGAAACGTTGTCTTTGGGAGCTCCTACGAGGGAACTGTACAACGAAGCCCCCAGGGTAAGCCCTTTTAAAGAAAAGGCTTGCGGGGGGTGCTGGGGAGAGAGGGAGAAGAGAAGTAGATGTAGAAGTAGAAGAGCAAGAGGCCATGGCCTGGTGGGTACTG
>NW_025347675.1:740-1341 GCF_016433145.1 Gracilinanus agilis | reverse complement strand
CCCACCTCATCCCATCCCCTCCCCCCGCTCCCCTCCCGTCCCAGGACTCTGGAGTCAGGCAACGTCATCTTTATAGCCTCCCTAAATTTAACTCTTTCCTCTTCCAGTTGTGAATGTGGCCCACTTGGAGTCCGCCCAGATCGAACCTGGGCCAACTTTTCTTCCCCAACTTCAGACCCAAGGAGCGGTGCCGGCCCGACGGCAGGATAGGGGAGAAGGACTTGGGCAGGGCTTAACCCGGTCCCGCTGCCGCCACTGGAAACAGCAGGACCATGTTTTTTTAAAGGTCTCACTCTCGGCCGAGCCTGGAAAGAATTGTCTCCAACCTCTCATTCCCCTGGCCCGCGGAGGACCCTCCCCCTCGATCTTTCTCCCGGAGGGCACCCCGGCAAACAGGTTAGGAGGGATTAGGAGCTGGGAAATGTGGAAAAGTGATCCGGTAGGGATCTCCAACTCTCGTGCGCCGGATCCAAACCTAGCACAGCCGAGAAAGGGCGGAGAGAGGAGGGGCTGGAAGGGAGACGTGTCACTCTGGATTGCCTTGGAGGGAGCCAGCGCAGCAGTACCGCCTCCCCCACCCCCCCCCCCCCGCAACACACTC
>NW_025347675.1:0-676 GCF_016433145.1 Gracilinanus agilis | reverse complement strand
CCCACCCCCCGCAACACACTCGCCCCAGCGCTATCTGAGAGACATCCGGCAGACCACCCCGTCGATTAACATTCAGCTCCCTCCCCGAAGATTAGGGAGAAGGGAACGCCCCCTCCCCAAAGGCTAGGGAGGAGGGGGCACAGCTGCTCCTAGACGGGGCATCCCCTCCCAAAAGCCAGGGAGGGATGGGCACCGCCTCTCCTAGACCGAGAGCCCCCGCCTCAGGTTTCAGGAGAAGGAAGCACCCTCCCTCCGAAGGCTAGTAAGGAGGGGGGAGTACGACGGCTCCTAGACGGGGCGCCCCCTCTCCACAGGCAAGGGAAGAGGGCCATGGCCGCTCCTAGACGGGGCGGAGAGAGAGGAAGGAGGATCGGTCCAGCCCGGTGAGCAAAGCTCGGGGAGCCTAGCCTGCCCCTCCCAGATACCGGAGCAGTTCCTCCGGGGTGGGCGTACAGGCTGCAGGAGCAGCAGCGGAGCCCAGGATGAAGTTTCCTACCTGCACTAGGAGAAACCGGAATTAAGAAGAGGTGCCGCCGCTTAACGCTGCCAACGCCGCCGCTGCCGGTCACGGGGAAATGAGAAGCTCCTACGAGGAGGAGCCGGCGCCGACCACTCGCCCCAGCCCCAGCCCCAGAGAAGGAAGGCAGCTCCGCCTGCCGCTCGAGCGCCCCGCAGT
>NW_025347674.1:0-1333 GCF_016433145.1 Gracilinanus agilis | reverse complement strand
CTCCTCCTCTTCTACTGGCTCCTGTGGGGGAATCAAAGTAGCAAAATGCCAACAAAACAGTCTCTCCCGCCTGGCCCAGGGCCCTGGGTGAAGATCCATCCACTTTTGGCATCATTGCTTCCCCTTTTGGATACAATGCCTGTCAAGAGCCCTCAGCTCCCCCACGTCGTCCCTCTCACAATGCCACTCTGTTCTCCAGCCTCCCCTGATGGAAACAGAGTAGCCGGCAGAGCAGCGGACCCACACGGGAGCCGGACCCCGGCTGACGTGAGCAGCTCTGGATTCATCGCAAAATGTTACAGGGAAACAAAAGCAGATAGGCTTGGATTTTGCCACTTTCTTCCCAGGGCGGTGGAGGCCCAGGGCTAGGGGTGAGGGGTGAGAGACAGGAGAGTCCTCCACCAGGAGCCAGGCAGGACCCGCTGGGACGTATTTCAGTTCCAGAACTGGGTCACTGGCTTGGTAAGTGGATACGTAGCTTAGGCCTCCACAGATGAGTTCCATAGTTTGCTTGCCTCACAGGCTCGGGGATCCGAGGCCGATGGGAACTTTGGAAGCCATCAAGTCCAACCCTCTCCTTTTATAGATGAGGAGACCGAGGCAAAGAGAGGTCAGTTGACTTGCCTTGGGTCACTAAATGTCTGAGCCAGGACCCCTTATGNCCTCCTCCTCCTCCTCCTCTTCTACTGGCTCCTGTGGGGGAATCAAAGTAGCAAAATGCCAACAAAACAGTCTCTCCCGCCTGGCCCAGGGCCCTGGGTGAAGATCCATCCACTTTTGGCATCATTGCTTCCCCTTTTGGATACAATGCCTGTCAAGAGCCCTCAGCTCCCCCACGTCGTCCCTCTCACAATGCCACTCTGTTCTCCAGCCTCCCCTGATGGAAACAGAGTAGCCGGCAGAGCAGCGGACCCACACGGGAGCCGGACCCCGGCTGACGTGAGCAGCTCTGGATTCATCGCAAAATGTTACAGGGAAACAAAAGCAGATAGGCTTGGATTTTGCCACTTTCTTCCCAGGGCGGTGGAGGCCCAGGGCTAGGGGTGAGGGGTGAGAGACAGGAGAGTCCTCCACCAGGAGCCAGGCAGGACCCGCTGGGACGTATTTCAGTTCCAGAACTGGGTCACTGGCTTGGTAAGTGGATACGTAGCTTAGGCCTCCACAGATGAGTTCCATAGTTTGCTTGCCTCACAGGCTCGGGGATCCGAGGCCGATGGGAACTTTGGAAGCCATCAAGTCCAACCCTCTCCTTTTATAGATGAGGAGACCGAGGCAAAGAGAGGTCAGTTGACTTGCCTTGGGTCACTAAATGTCTGAGCCAGGACCCCTTATG
>NW_025347673.1:0-1892 GCF_016433145.1 Gracilinanus agilis | reverse complement strand
TATATATGTATATATATATATATGTTTGCATAAACATATATGTATGTATTTCTTTTAAAGAATTTATAAATTTATTTATATAAATGCACAGCTAAATATTTATATTAAAATATTTATATAAATATATGTATAGGTAATTAAAGAATATATGCATGCAAATTTGTACACGCACATTTATGCACAGATATACTATTTAAAATAAAGGTTAAGATGAAAGAAATGGAACCAGAAGCTGAATGAAGTCTATTAAAAATGAAAAAGACTTGAAGTGCATAAAGTAGGAAGATTAGTGATCTGTACCAACTTAAGAATTTTTGCTTCAGGACACAATGCTGAAATTACGATAATATCAAAGCCACTGGTAGTCTAATAAATAGTTAGGAGTGAATTAGACAATTCTGCCCAGGCAATTTAACTTACCCATGAACTTGAACTACCCTCATATCTGAAGGTCACCAAAGACCCTCCATAGAAAATGAAGTTAAGCTAATGAGAAAAGAGGCAATTCATCAAAATACTATGTTAATTTCTTTTCAAGTTCATAGGAGGCAGAAGACTTTGAAAGGACACAAAATTGCTCTTGGGAAAAGGAATAAATAGTGAAAAAGATCATAGTCATACAAGAAAGCATTTTAAGAGAATAGGAGTATTTTGGAGATGAATAGAGAGAGCCAGTTAGAGAAAACTTTTTTTTACATATTTGAAATAAGGGAAATAAATACAAATGAGTCTCTATGAAAATCCTAAAGTGGAAAACTTTCTGTTTAGTGTAATGAACAGATTCCAATATCTGGGTTTCTTAAATGTTGTATGTCCTTGGACAAGACAGTTCAATTTTTTGGGTCTATGATTCCTCATCTATGAAATGATGTTTTTTAAAATAGTAGAATCTCAAGATTCCATCAAGGATTAAGATATGCCTAATACTTTCAAGGATGATATAACCCTCATATTATTTTAATATATATATTTAATTTTCAATATAGCTCTTTTTTGCCTTATCACGGAAAGGTAGATATATTTTTTCTTCTTAAAAAATGAAAAATAAAAGCATTCTTGTATTTTTGATTATTTCAAGCAAGTTTCTCCAAATCAATATGGACTGCATATACATATACATACTTACATGTGATTTATGTCATATAATTATATTTTACATAGTACCCAAGTCAATTTCCACTCCATTCTCTCACTGAGCAAGTATGAATAATATGCTGAAAATGAGAAGAAAATTAAAGATGACCTCAGCCTGTACAGAACTAATTATGTGAATCCAGCTTGTCTGTGATAAAGACTGGAATACTGCAAATATCACATTTTTGTCTGAATTCACAAGCACCAATAATGATCAGTCCACCTGTGAATTTTCTCAACTATGAAAACTGCCTGTTCAGGGGATGCAACAGCATTGAAAAAGGAAAGAAAAAAATGAAGAATGCAGCTTCAGATATGTGTACCTCATGGCTTTTTTAAAGGAGGGGCAGTTCAGACCCTTCTGTTCAGATTATCTCATTAGTCCCATGAAGGAGTGATGAAGACAAGTATAATCCTTTTCTCTTTTTGGCCAACCCATTCAATCAAAGTCAGCCTTTGAACTCAGACCAAGGTTCATAATTGCAGAACTGTTTTTTGTATCTTTTTTTAAAATGGACAATTAGGAAAAGATAATATACAAACAAATTTCAAAAAAAAATCTATTTATTGGTGGGGGAGGAAATTGGACACATTTGTAATCTTTTATCCATGTTCACAGATAGGAAAGGTAATACTATACCTTTAATGACATATTTAGTGCTTCCTTTAGTCAGCTTCTAGATCATATAACTTTTAAATGCTCACAACAGTGGTTAAGCTAATTAAGGATTAGTTTAATAATAATAAGCTTTATAATT
>NW_025347672.1:0-1383 GCF_016433145.1 Gracilinanus agilis | reverse complement strand
CTTCCTTCCCAATATTATTTCCTACCTCCCCTCCCTTACCTTATATGTCTGTGGAGTTAATAAGGAGAGCAATTAGAGAGGAGTTCAAATCTGTGAAGGGTTAACTATAATTGACAATATTAGATATAAAGAAACTAGTCAGTCATCATTTATTCCCTTTAGATATCAAGAGCATGTTGTGAACTTGAGTTAAAGGCAGGTCCTTACTCAGACTCCATCTCTGCCTCCCTTCCCCCACCTGAGGTTCCTGAGACAACTGTTAGGGCTTCCTTAATACTTTCCTGTCAGATCATCCTTTTGAAAATATTAAACCCTTCTGTGTTTCAACAGACCTATTAGTATAATTTGTCAGTTAGTTATTAAGAGAGGGAAGAAGAGGGAAAGAACTAACATACTCTGGGTTTGAAGGGAAGCCAGGTATCCATCTTGGAGGAAGGTGTAACTTCAAAACAAGTCTCTTCCTGTGAAATTAACTAAAGCCTGTTGTTAATTTCAATTTAGTCTATTTCCCTCAGCCTGTGTTTAAGTCTGAGTCCTGGTCTATAAGCCCTGCTGTATTTACCTGTTAGATTAATTCTCCCTCTCCCTGAAGNATAAAGAAACTAGTCAGTCATCATTTATTCCCTTTAGATATCAAGAGCATGTTGTGAGCTTGAGTTAAAGGCAGGTCCTTGCTCAGACTCCATCTCTGCCTCCCTTCCCCCACCTGAGGTTCCTGAGACAACTGTTAGGGCTTCCTTAATCCACTTTCCTGTCAGATCATCCTTTTGAAAATATTAAACCCTTCTGTGTTTCAACAGACCTATTAGTATAATTTGTCAGTTAGTTGTTAAGAGAGGGAAGAAGAGGGAAAGAACTAACATACTCTGGGTTTGAAGGGAAGCCAGGTATCCATCTTGGAAGAAGGTGTAACTTCAAAACAAGTCTCTTCCTGTGAAATTAACTAAAGCCTGTTGTTAATTTCAGTTTAGTCTATTTCCCTCAGCCTGTGTTTAAGTCTGAGTCCTGGTCTATAAGCCCTGCTGTATTTACCTGTTAGATTAATTCTCCCTCTCCCTGAAGATTTATTCCTTCAGTGTTAAACTCCTGACTTCAGCCCTATTATATCCTGAATCTCCTTATTCCAGCCTACCTGTAGCCTAGATTTACTATCTTCATAAATCCCTGATAACCTCCTTTCAAAATTCCCTTGTACCCCACACCTTTCCTCAAATTATCCCCATTACACTTCTCCTGCAGTTCTTCCTCTGAATGTGGGCAGCTTTTTTTACCATAAATCCCTCAGAGCTGTCCTGTGTCATTGCATTGCTGCTGGTACAGAAGCCCATTACATTCTATTTTACCACAGTATATCAGTCGCTGTGTACAATGTTCTTTTGGCTC
>NW_025347671.1:0-5761 GCF_016433145.1 Gracilinanus agilis | reverse complement strand
GTAGACTCGAAACTACCACACCAATGCAACTACCAACAACTTGGAAATTGGTCTTGTTCAAGGACACATGACAAAACTAGTGGAAACGCGCATCGGCCAAGGGTGGGGGGGGGTGCGGGGCGAGGGTTGAAGGGGAAAGATGGAGCATGAATCATGTAACCATGTTAAAAATGAATATTAATAAATGATAAAAAAATATATGCACACAAGGATATACATTTCCCCCTGAGTACTGCCTTGGCTGCATCCCACAGAGTTTGGTAGGATGTCTCATCATTGTCATTCTCTTCAATGAAATTGTTGATTGTTTCTATGATTTCTTCTTTGACTAGCTGGTTTTGGAGGATCATATTATTTAATTTCCAATTAGTTTTGGATTTTCCTGTCCAGGTGCCCTTACTAATTATTATTTTTATTGCATTATGATCTGAGAAGGTTACATTCATTATTTCTGCTCTTTTTCATTTGTTTGCAGTGTTTCTATGCCCTATTACATGGTCAATCTTTGTAAATGTACCATGTGCAGCTGAAAAGAAGGTGTATTCCTTTTTGTTCCTATTTATTTTTCTCCACATATCTATTAAATCTAATTTTTCTAGGACTTCATTCACCTTCTTACCTCTTTCTTATTTATTTTTGGTCTGATTTATCTAGATCTGAAAGAGGAATATTTGTGTGTAATAGAATATACTATTTTTCTTATTCAAGTTTCTCTTGGTGTCCTCTACTATTCACCCCCTTCTTTCCCAACCCCATATCATCTTAGACCATTTAGTATTCCAACCTCTCCCTTTGAATAATTCTTCTAATTACTATAATAGAGTTCCTTACAGAGAATTATACATATCATTTCTCCACATAGGAATACCAATAATTAGATCATATTAAAGCCCTTAACGAGGCAAATTTAAAAAATACGAGTTTACTTTCTTTCCCCTCCGTTTCTTATTTACCTTTTCATGTTTTTCTCTGTTTTTGTGGTTGGATATGAAACTTTCCATTTAGTCCTGGTCTTTTCTGTGCAAACACTTGGAAATCTTCTATCTTGTTGAATGCCCAAACTTACACTGGAAGTATATAGTCAGTTTTGATGGGTAGGTGATCCTTGCTTGTAGACCCAGTTCTCTTGCCTTTCTGAATATCATATTCCAAGTCTTGAGGTGTTTTAGTGTGGAAGCTGCCAGATCCTGCGTGATCCTAATTGGTGCTCCTTGATATCTGAATTGTCTCTTTCTGGCTTCTTGTAAAATTTTTTATTTTAGTTGGAAGCTCTTGAATTTGGCTATTATATTTTCGGGGGTTGTCTTTTCTAGGTCTAGTGTAGAGGGTAATCTATGGATCCTTTCAATGTCTATATTGCCCTCTTGTTATGGAACTTCAGGGTAATTTTGCTGAATAATTTCTGTTAGTATGGAGTCCAAATTTCTATTAATTTCTGCTTTTTCAGGAAGACCAACGATTCTCAGATTGTCTCCTCTAGACCGGTTTTCTTGGTCTGTCACTTTGTCATTGAGATATTTCATGTTTCCTTCTATTTTATCAGTTTTTTGACTTTATTTGTCCTTGGTGTCTTGAGAGATCATTAGCTTCTAATTGCTCAATTCTACCCTTTAAAGACTGGTTTTCTTTTTCAATCTGGTCATTTCTGGTGTTCAATTTGCTTATCATTTCATTTGATTTCTAGAGCCTCACTTTCCAATTGCAAAATTCTGCGTTTTAAACTGTTATGTTCTTGCCAGATCTCTTCCATCTTTCTCATTATCGCAGATTTGGACTCTTCAATAGCTTATGGCCAGTTATCATTATTTTGGGAAGGTTTGGATATGATTACTTGTTTGTTCTCCTCTGCTGTTTGCTCTGTTGTCTGGATTTTATCTGTGTAAAAGTTGTCAAGTGTTACACATTTCTTCTTGATGATCTTTCTCTTTTGGGGTTCTTGTCTCTGGCTTGCCTTTGTTAGCCCTATGCCCTCTCAGGTTTATCCTCACACTCGGAGTCTGTCTACGCTCTTTAGGCTACTGAGGTCTCAGGTCTAGTTATTCTCAGGGTCAAGCCTCATGGTAGTCCTCTTGCTTGTTCCTCTGTCCGAGACTCCTTTTAGAGTCTCAGGGCGTTGCTTCCACAGTTGTGCACCCCTCTACACTGGGTCCCCACTCAAGGTCCTCACCTGTGATCAAGATCTGAGTACTTGCCTGAGCTCACGTCCATATCTGGGCTTGCATCTGCGCCCGCACTCGTGCCTGCTCTCAGGGTCTCTTCTCAAAGACTGTGCATTGTAGGTATCAAAATAGGCAATGAGGAGACTAAGCTATCACTCTTTGAAGATGATATGATGGTCTATTTAAAAATCCTAGAAAATCAACTAAGAAGCTTGTAGAAATAATCAACAATTTTAGCAAAGTTGCAGGATACAAAATAAATGCACATAAATCATCAACGTTTCTATATATTTCCAACACATCACAGCAGCAAGAGGAAGAAAGAAAAACACCATTTAAAATCACCCTAGACAATAAAAAATACTTAGGAATCTATCTACCAAAGGAAACACAGGAATTGTATGAAAACAACTACAAAACACTCTCCAAACAATTAAAACCAGATCTAAACCATTGGAAAAACATTGATTGCTCATAGGTAGGAGGAGCTAACATAATAAAAATGACAATTCTATCCAAATTAATTTACCTATTTAGCGCAATACCTATCAAAGTACCAAAAAACTTTAAACTATAAAGCAGCAGTCATCAAAACAATATGGTACTGGCTAACAGACAGAAGGGAGGATCAGTGGAATAGACTTGGGGTAAATGACATCAGCAAGACAGTGTATGATAAACCCAAAGATCCCAACTTTTGGGACATGAATCCACTATTTGACAAAAATTGCTGGGAAATTTGGAAAACAATATGGGAGAGATTAGGTCTAGATCAACATCTCACACCCTACACCAAGATAAATTCAGAATGGGTAAATGACTTGAATATAAAGAGGGAAACTATAAATAAGTTAAGTGAACACAGAATAGTATACTTATTAGATCTTTGGGAAAGGAAAGAATTTAAAACCACGCAAGAGTTAGAGTAAATTACAAAATGTAAATTAAATGGTTTTGATTATATTAAACTAAAAAGCTTTTGTACAAACAAAAACAATGTAGTCAAGATCAGAAGGGAAACAACAAATTGGGAAAAAATCTTTATAACCAAAACCTCTGACAGGGGTCTAATTATTCAAATATACAAGGAGTTAAATCAATTGTATAAAAAATCAAGCCATTCCCCAATTGATAAATGGGCAAGAGACATGAATAGGCGATTTTCAGATAAAGAAATCAAAAGTATCAATAAGCACATGAGAAAGTGCTCTAAATCTCTAATAATTAGAGAAATGCAAATCAAAACAACTCTGAGGTATCACCTCACACCTAGCAGATTGGCTAAAATGAAAGAAGGGGAGAGTAATGAATGCTGGAGGGGATGTGGCAAAATTGGGACATTAATGCATTGCTGGTGGAGTTATGAAATGATCCAACCATTCTGGCTGGCAGTTTGGAACTATGCTCAAAGGGCTATGAAAGACTGCCTGCCCTTTGATCCAGCCATACCATTGTTGGGTTTGTACCCTAAAGAGATCATACATAAACAGACTTGTACAAAAATATTTATAGCTGTGCTTTTTGTGCTGGCAAAAAACTGGAAAAGGAGGGTATGTCCTTCAATTGGGGAATGGCTGAACAAACTGTGGTATATGCTGGTGATGGAATACTAATGCACTCAAAGGAATAATAAACTGGAGGAGTTCCAGGTGAACTGGAAAGACCTCCAGGAACTGATGCAGAGTGAAAGGAGCAGAGCCAGAAGAACACTGTGCACAGAGACTGATATACTATGGTAAAATTCGAATACAATGGACTTCAGAGACAGACAAAGCTATTGAAATAGAGAAAGGGAGAAAGAGACAGAGAAACATGGCCAGAGAAAGACAGAGAGGGAGAGACAGACAGACAGTGGGAGGAGATAGTGAATGAAAGAGAGAAAGGAAGGAAAGGAGAGAGAGAGACAAAATAATAGGTATTTGAGAGACATTGAGACAGATGGGTAGAACCAGAGTCAAAAGACAGAGACAGAGGGAGACAGAGACTGAGGGAGAAAAAAAAGATAGAGTGAGAGACTCATTGAGAGAAAGGGACAGAGAAATGGGAAGTAATGGAGAGAGGGACAGAAAGGGAGACACAGAGCAAGAAGAGAAAGAGCCAATGAGAGAGGCAGAGACAGGGATGTAGGAAGAGGGCAAGAAGTGGGATAGAGAGGAAAGGAGAGAAAGAAGAGGTGAACATAGGGGGGGGAAATCAGAGAAGGAGTCAGGGAGAGATACAGAGAGACATAGAGCTGGAGAGGAGAAAGGGAGGGAGGGAGAGACAGAAACACCCAGAGACAGAAAGGAGAGAAATAAATGTTGATTAAGGCAGAGACAGACAGTGAGTGGGAAACAGAAAGAAATGGAGAGAGAGAAAGAGAAATGGAAAGAGGGAGAGAGAAGGAGTCAAAGAGGGAATGAGATAGCAAGAGAGAGAAGCAGCCAGATACAGAGAGACAAAAGAAATAGGGAGATATCTTAAGAGGGACTGAAGGAATGTGGGATAGAGAGAGGGAAAGGAAGACAGACAGTCAGGGACAGACAAATGTAGAGGAGAGAGACAGAAGAGGATTGAGAGACACAGACCAAGTCAGAGAAAGAGAGGCAGAGAGAGTGATTAGAGATTTAGGAAACATAGGGAGAGATATAGAAAAACAAAGCAAGAGATCACAAAGATAGAGAAACAGAAACACAGAGCCAGAGGGAGAGTGAAGGTGATATTCAGAGACTTCTCTCTGTATGTATATTTGTGTAAAGAGAAAGACAAAGCTAGGAGAGACAGATAAGACACAGAGAGGGAGAGAGAGAAATAGAGATAGAGGAAAAGAGACATAGAGATGGAGAAACAGAAAAGGAGAGAAGAAGATAGAGACAGAATGAGACACAAAGAGGCATATAGATGAGTCAGTGAGGGACAGAGATAGAGAGACCAAGAATGATAGTGAGAAGGAGGCAAAAGAATGAGAGGAGGAGAATGAGAGAGGTACAGGGAGAGACAGAGAAAGAGAACAAAGTGAGAGATGTCAACAAGAGAAAAAGGAAGGGGGGGAGAGAGAGAGAGAGAAAATGATAGGCATATGAAAGACAGGGAGACAAACAGAGGTACAGAGATAGGGAGNAAGGAGAGACATAAACAAAGACACAGACAAAATCAGAGAAACAGACAGAAAGAGAGAGTGACAAATTGAGAGGTGAGGGAAACAGAAGGAATGAGAGAGAAAGAAGGGGAAGAATAGACATAGACATACAGAGAAAGATAATGGGGCTAGGACAGAAAGAAAGAGTCAGAGAGATATAGTGAGAGAAAGAAAGAGGAAGTGAGGGAGAGACAGAAGAAACAGAATGAAAGACACTGGAAGAGGGAGAAAGAGACCAAGAGAAAAAGAAACAGATATAGCCAGAAAGTGATGGAGAACAGAGAGTTGGAAAGAAGAGAAATGAATAAATCTATATGAGGAAGAAAGTGAGAGAGGATGCGAAAGAAGAGATGTGAGACAGTGGGATGAAGAGAGAGAGGCAGAATGAAACAGAGACATGGAGAGGAAGAGAAATGGCAGAGAGGAGAAAGGGAGGGGGAGAGAAAGACAGCAACATGGATTTGAGAGACCTAAGGTAAGACAG
>NW_025347670.1:0-1665 GCF_016433145.1 Gracilinanus agilis | reverse complement strand
AGGGGGGAGGTGAGCTGGGGGGGAGGGGGGAATTTAGAAAAGAAACGAAATTCATTCCAATGCCAAAACATGTTTTCTAATCCTGAGAAACGGGCAGGGTTACTTCAGAGATCTTGCCAGACCTTGCCAAAGACCTTCCTGGATAATTGCAATTAACAAGATGTAGCCCTAGACGGGTTGCTTGCGGGAAAAACTCTCCGTTTCCGTCTGGATTGGTCTCAGTTTTCTTTTTTCTTTCTTTTTTTTTTTTTAAACGCATTTGGTCCGTCCTACAGTTAATGGGGTTTTTGGTGTTTGCTTTTGTCCTCAGACGTACCATTCGTTAAAATTGGGAGGAAGTCCCGGGTTGTGGCTGGTGCTAGTCTGAACTGCGGAAGGAGGGGTTTTAGCGGACTCTTTACTGTTTGCAGAGGCTATAGCGGGTGGTGTGGCAGATTCATAGCCTGAACTGGCAGCAGGGGAGGAATCTGACCCTTGAGATTCATGAACCTAAAATTAACATGTATATATTATAATCGAGTTCCAACTGGCAACGGTCAAGCAAAGACAGCAGCAGAATTCTCCAGCATTAAGGGCGAGCCGAGAGAAGGTAAATAAAGGTCACTACAGGCTTCCTGCCCTCCACCAATTTAGTAAACAGACAAATTGTATCAGAGAAACCATTTCTGAGCCGCGATGGGCCCCTGGCTGGCGGAAACCCGAAATTCTCTTTCCTCACAATAACCCTTCCAACTTTCCGCCCGCCCACAGCCNTCTGAGCCGCGATGGGCCCCTGGCTGGCGGAAACCCGAAATTCTCTTTCCTCACAATAACCCTTCCAACTTTCCGCCCGCCCACAGCCCCCCCCCACCTAGGACCCCCACTTATTCTTCCCCGGGCTGGGAAATCTGGATTTCTCTCCAGCCCGGATTCCTCCCTCCTGGGCTCTCGAGAGGAGAGATGAGCCGAGCCCCAACTCAATGAATAGGCAGTGGCCACAGATGCAACAGTAACTGAAGCGTTCTCTTTCTGGTTTTAGCAGACACAGAGAAAGAAGGAAATGCACCACGCTGCCATTAGCCTCCAGAGTCACGGCATCCATTTCGGATGGAAGCGCCGGGGGAGGAGGGGATGGAGAGCAGGGGAGAAATAAACAAACTAGCTAACTAAAAGCCACGGGCTTCCTCACTTGCGACCAGTTCCGAGCTCTGCACGTAAACGGCCAATTGTTCCCTCTTCGGGCCACCCTCCCCAACCGATCGCCCCCCCCCCACTCCCCAAGCCCGTCCCTGGTTCCCTCCCCTGCCTCCAGGGCTAAAGGTGTCAAAGGTTGGGGGGGGGATCATATTTAAGGCGCAGGAGCCAGGTTTGCCTGGCTTGCACTTTCCTTTTTGGAAAGAGCCTAGAAGATGACTGTTTATCAACAACGAATCGCTAATCAAGAGATAATTACCTTCATGTGTTTCCTAAGAGAGCTGGGGTGTGTATAAGACTTGTCACACACTTTACAGATATAGGGCTTGTCGGATGTGTGCACATGCATGTGCTTCTTCCTGTCACTACTGTTTGCAAAGCGTCTATCACAGCCTTCAAATTCACATTTAAAGGGTTTCTCACCTGCAAAAAGCAGAAACAGTTAAGTAGCCTTCCGGGGAGAAGCAAGAGGCGCTTCGGGAATTATGGAGG
>NW_025347669.1:929-1690 GCF_016433145.1 Gracilinanus agilis | reverse complement strand
GACCAGACCGGACAGAGGGCGGGCCGGGAGGGAGGCGCCCGAGGGGCCCCGGGGAGCAGGGCTGGGGAGGGATAGGAGGGGAGGGCAGGGGAGGGGCCGAGCCTGGGCGGAGCGGGCGGCTCCAGGGCGGGCCGGGAGGAGGCCAGCTGCCCAGACACCTGGCTCCCTCCGCTAGACTTCCTCCGCACACGTCAGTTCCTACTTCGCTGCTCCAACCCAAACTTGGGGAGCCAGGAGCCCGGAGCCTGGCCCACGGAGCAGACCCGGGGAGCCCCTCCGGCCCAGCGCAGCGGGACCCGGCAGGTGAGAGAAACTCCAGAGCCCCAGCTCGGCCCCGCGCTCCCTCCTTGACTCCCACTGCTGTCCTGGGGAGCCCCGGGAGCCCACTGGGACACACACACGCAGAGATCTAGAGAGACGCACAAAGATCGGGGCACACACTCACACTCACACTCACACTCCCACTCACACACAGAGGACCCCTCGGCCACCCGCTCTGGCCCACTGGCCACTTGTGGCTCCCCGAGGGCCATCGGGATTCCAGAGCTCCGACTCTGGCTGGGGCGCGTGGCGCGTGGCGCGGGCATCTTCCAGCTCCACTCCCTCCCCCGCCTAAGCTACCCTTCCTCCTCATCCATCTCCCCCACCCGCCAGCTCCCACATCCGCTTTCATCTCGTCTCCCCTTCCCTTCTTTCTCTTCTCTTTTCTTTCTCTCTCCTCTCCTGTCGCTTTCTTTCTCTTCCCTTCCTTTCCCTTCCCT
>NW_025347669.1:0-892 GCF_016433145.1 Gracilinanus agilis | reverse complement strand
CTTTCTTTCTCTTCCCTTCCTTTCCCTTCCCTCCCCTAACCTTCTTTTCCTCTCCTCTTCCCTTTCTCCTTCTTTCTCCTCCTCCATCTTCTCCTTCTTTCTCCTCCTCCAGAGTCCTTCCCCTCCTCCTCCTCCTCCTCTTCTCATTTTCCTCCTACTTCTGCTGCTCTTTCTTCTTCTTCTCTCCTCTCCCCTTCCCTCCCCTCCACCCCTGGCAATCCCGTTCCAAGGCCCCCGCTCAGCCCTGAAACTCTTTCTCGTAAGGGTCCCTCCCAGTCCCGACCCTCTGTACTCTCAGGTCCCCATCCAGCTCTTGATATTCTCTCTGCTAAGGCTCTGGCTCCCTTGTCACATTCACTCTAGTCAGTGGCCCCTTCCACCTCCCAACATTCTCCTGGCCAGGTTATCTGTCTGCCCTTCACGCCTGGAATGCTCTCCCCCACCTTACTTAGAATACCTGCATTCTTTCAAAGCTCAGCTCAAATGCCACCTCTCCTTAGAAGCCTTTGCGGGTGCCTCCAGCTGCTAGTGCCCCCCTCCCCATCTCTCCCAAGGCCGTGCTTCTTTTAAAGCAGGCTCTGACTTGATTACTTTTGAGGACTCCAGGGAAGAAAGTTCAGCTACCAACACAGCTTGGTCACAGTTATAAAGAATGGCATGGGGCACCTTGAGTGGTTGAACCTCCTCCCTCGTAGCTCTACAGCAAAGCCAGCTGGGGCAGAGGCAGGACTTGAACTCAGGTTTTCCTGCTCCAAGGGCAGTTCTTTTTACACATACTTCTGCCTACGAGTGTTATCCCCCCCCCCCCCAAAAAAAAAAAAAAACGAGAGCAGGGATTCTTTCATTGTTGTCTTTCTATTTCTAGCCCCTCCCTGGTCTTCACCAATGCTCC
>NW_025347668.1:0-1327 GCF_016433145.1 Gracilinanus agilis | reverse complement strand
GTTGGAAACTCCTGGGCCGCCCCATGGCCTCTGTCCCCTACGCTGTGAACCTGGAAGAGTCCCCCCTACCCCCTCCCGTCCCCCGACCTGATTCTTAACCCAGCACTAAACCCGCTCCTCTCCCACCCCCATCATAACCTCAATGGGCCCAACTTCCCGCCCAGGCCTCGCTCCTAGGGCGGTGCTGGCCCTTTAAGGGTCTCTGGAAGCCTGAACAACAGGAAATCCAAACGGCCTCATTAGGCTGCTAGGGGCTCAGCGCAGTAATTAGTGCCCTGAAAACAAAACAAGGAAAAGCAGGTGGTGGCGGCCCCCCCACCCCCTCCCCNCCTCATTAGGCTGCTAGGGGCTCAGCGCAGTAATTAGTGCCCTGAAAACAAAACAAGGAAAAGCAGGTGGTGGCGGCCCCCCCACCCCCTCCCCCACCCCCAGCCGCCCCTGGCGTGGCCCATTAGTACCCACATCCAGGCTGCTAGGAGCCAAACGCCCCCACCCCCAGCTCCCATTCATGCAGGGGCCCCAGGGCTTAGGAGGCTGCCCGGCCATTGCCCAGGACCCGGGGCAGGATCTGAGCCAGTCTAGAAGCGGGCATCCTTAGCCATTGGGCCCTCATGTCTGGGGGGGAGAAATCACAGAATAGGAACTGGAGGCCCCAGGGAGGTCGAAATTGGGGCTCATTTGCCCCGCACCCCCCAGCCGGACCCTGGGCCAAGGAGAAGAAGCAGGTTAGATGGATGGGCCAAGGCCTCCCCTCCTCCAGAGGGGAAAACCAGCCATTGGGGAAGGAACAATGAACAGGAAGTCTCCATTGGAGTAGCCTAAGAAGAGGCCCTGAGCTGTGAAGACCCCATTTTGTAGCCAGAGAAACTGAGTCTCAAAGGAGGGAAAAGGCTGGTCTATGTGTGTTGACTCTCAGCTGCATGTTCATCCATATGCAGAAACTCTGAATGACCCCAGTGAGCCCTTTGGAGGGACTATGGGTGCCCAGCAGTCTTTGACCCAAGCCTTGATGCAGGGTTCCCTAGTGGATTAGGGATCTTGGCCCTAATCCTGACTCCTTCCTGCAAACCAGAGCTTCTTCAGGTGGGGTGGAGAGCCAGGGATTAGTGTGACTGGAATCAACTTGCCCTTTGGCATAGCCCTGGGAAAATGGCCTTGAACTACTGGGAGAGGCTAGCAGGTTGTAGGAGACCAGGCAATGGCTAGGGCTGGGTAAGGTAGGAGGAAGAGTTAGCATGGACTCTGATAGCTGCTATTCCTAAATATACTTTCTTGTCCAGTTAGCTAGAACCCAGACCATGCTCTCCTTTCCCTTCCCTTCCCTTCC
>NW_025347667.1:0-1333 GCF_016433145.1 Gracilinanus agilis | reverse complement strand
CAGCAGGCTGGGGGCCCCTGGAGCTCCGGAGCTGGCACTTATTTGGTCTGTAAGGGCCGGCCACTCCCGGCTGGCAACGGGAGAAACTAGGGATTGCCACCCAGGGCAACAGGGCGGTGGCCGTAAGGGGCTCTCTCCTCCAAGTTCGGGCAGTGCCAGGGTCACCAGCAGCAGCACACTGTTGGGGGGGGACCCTGGAACCCCGATCCCCTGCCCAGGCTGTCTCCTACGGGGGCAGTTTTGAGGACGCCCTTTGTCTCTCGCTGCCTCTTGGGGGGGTGTTTAAGTGCAGGTGAAAAGTGTCCCCTGCTCCCCCTCTTCACCCCTCCTACCCCCNTTGAGGACGCCCTTTGTCTCTCGCTGCCTCTTGGGGGGGTGTTTAAGTGCAGGTGAAAAGTGTCCCCTGCTCCCCCTCTTCACCCCTCCTACCCCCACTTTACCCCCCCCCAGCATCTCTCAGGATGCGGCAGCTGCCAGACCTTCGGTAATTTTACCAGGGCTGCCAAGTTTCCTTTCCTCCCACTGGTCTTTGCCCACTTGTCCCAGAGAAGACCTGAGGCAGCCCACCCAACTGCAGGTCCGTCTGTCCAACCGCCCGTCAGTCTGTCTGTCTGTCCCACCGCCTGTCCGCCTGCCGGCCTGCCTTCTCCCTGGCTGGCTCCTCCTTTTATTACCTCTTTCTTTGTCCTCTCCCCTGCTGCTCCAGAGCCAAGAGGCTTGCTTTTCTCTGCCTTTGTGGCCGTTTCTTAGGGCCCCCTTCCTATAACTCTGCTTTCATCATTTTATTGCTACTTCCAAGTTCCTCCTTGAAAAACCCTATGAGCCCGCCTTCAGCTAAGCTGGTTTTTTCCTCTTTTTTTTTTCTTTTAGGAAGTCTGTTTGTGGGGTGGGGGCAGTGTTGGGTCCAGACACCATATCCGTCACTAGCTATTTCTTCCTCTGCTTCCCCAGCCAAGGTCAGGTTTCCCAGTATTGTTTTCATTGCCCACCAGTAAAAGGGTTCTGGTTTGGAGATCCCTCTTTTCCTAACAGGTGGAGGGGGAGGAATTGTTCTTTTCTCCACTGCTTCCTACCTTGACATTTTTAATGCTTTCTTTGGTGACCCAGATCCAGCTGAGAAGCCATTATTGCTAGCCATACAGTGTTAGATTTTAGCAGACCCCAAAATTTATGAAAAGTTCTAACTTCTCATTCATTCTCTCCTCAAATCCTCCAGGAGAGCAATGGAGTTGCATAACTCCATTCCCCAGCTTGCCCATCTCCTCCATGAGGCCTATTCTCTCTCCCTTTCTCTTCTCTCTCTCTCTCTCTCCTCTCTCTCTCTCTCTCTCTC
>NW_025347666.1:0-1389 GCF_016433145.1 Gracilinanus agilis | reverse complement strand
TTTCTAGATCTTTCCATTTTCAGATTGGAGGAAGCCCTGCATTCTGGTCCCAGGGGCCCCCGCCGAGCGGCTGGCTTTCCCCTGGCGCCGGGGCCCATTCGCCGACCTCCCTCCTTCCCCCTCTCCCCCAAACGGCGGTTCCCAGGCCTCTCGGCCAGAACTACCCTCCTGCCTGCCCTTCCTGCAGCAGGCCGGGGCGGCCCACACAGTGTCACCTTTGAGTCGGATGCCCCCGAACCCTTTATTCTGGAACGCCGTTGCCGAAGCCTTGGAACAGCCCCCTCAGCCCCTCCTGGTGGGGGGGACCTTGGAGAGCTCCTGGGAGAGCTGCGCCCAAGCCACGGAGCTCTTCTCTTCCCACCTGGCTGCCTGCCCTGCTCCGGCAACTGCTAACTTCCTTCCCCCTCAGCGAAGCCTCGCTCTGCCCCCTTCGGTGTCCTTTTGGCGCGGCCTGCCCCCATTCCGTGTAAGTCCCTCGAGGGCCGGGCCGCCTTTCTGCCGGGATTCTCGGAACCTCGCCCAGGGCCTGCCCAGCCGGGATGTTTCACTGACTGGCGGGGCCTTGGGAGAGGGAGCGAAGGAGCTCCCTTTCTTCCCCCCTCCCGGGCGCCCCTGATCCAGACAGCTTGCCCGCAGCCCCCTCGGGAAGTAGAAGCTGCTACCGTTCATGCTCATTCGAAGGGGCAAGTCCAAGAGCCCGCCCTGGGGAGGCCGGCCCGGAATGCTGCTGCCTAGGCCTCCCCCAGGCAGGACGACCTAGTATCAGTGTTCTGTCAGGCGTGCTCGCGTGCCTGTGTGTGTGCCTGTCTGTGTGCGTGTGTGTGCATGTGTGTTTACTGTGCTTGTGTGCGTGTGTGTACCTGTGTGTGCGTGTGTGTACCTGTGTGTGCGCGCTTGTGTGTGCGTGTGTGTGCATCTGTGTGCCTGTGTGCCTGTGTGTGTACTGTGCGTGTGTGCCTATGTGNTGTGTGTGTGCCTGTCTGTACCTGTGTGCTTGTGTGTGTGCTTGTGCGTGTGTGTGCCTGTCTGTGTTCGTGTGTGCGCGCGCGCGCGTGCATGGAGGGCGGCTCGTCTCCCGGGCCCGGGTGGCAGCTCTGCCTTTTTGCCTCCCTGTGTCCTCCCCATCCCACCCGGCAGTGCTCCGTAGTGCACTTAATGGAAGCGTGTCGGAGCTTCTACGCTAGTTGGAGCGGGACTTGGCAGAACTTGGGGCCGGAGAACCTCGGGGGGGTCCTCCCGGCCACCTCGGCTTCCCCGCACGCCGCCCTCAGGCTCCACGGGGAAGAGAGAAGCCGGGCGGGGGCCGGGGCGGGGGCGGGGGCCACTGGCGGGAGCTTCGGGAGCCGCTTTCCGCGAGTCCGCTGCCGCCCTTTCGGAGAGTTCCCACCC
>NW_025347665.1:0-1389 GCF_016433145.1 Gracilinanus agilis | reverse complement strand
CCAGCCCCCCTCAACCCCCCCAAAATGCTTTGTGCGAGAGCTTGGCTGGTTTTGGGGGACTCCAGCTACGGTGTAGTGAGTATGCTACCAATATTGGGGAAGGCCCTTTGTGGGGGGGGTTAAGAGGGGGGAGAAACCAGAGGGTTATCTCAGGGCACGTACCAAGGACTGACGCTGGCCAATGGCAGCGCTGCTAACATGCTGGAGTTTCGGATCAGTGGAAGAAAACTGTTTCCTGGTTGGCCCTGGCTTGAAATACGGGAACTGAGGCCAGCCTTTAGTCCCTTTGGACGAAGGTGGGGGGGGCGGTTNCTGAGGCCAGCCTTTAGTCCCTTTGGACGAAGGTGGGGGGGGCGGTTGAGGCGAGTAAGGGGGGACAGTAAGGAGGGGGTGGGACGACAACGACACAATTAAAAATACTAGGACGGAGGAGCAATTCCCCCAAATAAGGCTTTTTAGGGGAGTGACCAGTCTATGGTTTTCTATGTGTTAAATCTGTTAGAAAAAGGAACTACTCAGATCATCTATAAATAATGCTTGCGTGACTATATTTCTCATCAAAATGGTAATGTGTATGTTAGCTTTTTTGTGACTTGTCAAAACATGAATTTAGATTCCTAAGGAGATGGTATATGGTAAATATAATTTAGACTTTGACAAAGGTCCAAATATATTAGACTCTCCATGTTCTTTCTCGAAATCTGTTTTCTGCTGTACATGTACCTATTTTTTTTTTTTCTTCTGTTCCCAGTGGACAAGAAGAAGAGAATTCAATTTGCTTCTCTTGGTTTAAGTATTGCTATAGTATGTGGGAAGGGCAATCGAGATTGTGGTGTGTACTGAGGTTTCAGAAATCAAAGTAATCTTCAGATAAGATATGAATTAGAAGAGAAAAAGATGGGCATAAACAAAATCCCAGAGAGGCTTAGGTGAGTCTTAAGTAAGAAGAAAAAGATAAGTTCCATAGTTGCCAACATTAATTGTCTGTCCTCAGCTAAAAAATTGATAGCATATTCTCTATCAAGTTATGATGGAGCTATAGCAAGCATTTCCAAATATTTTGGCAGAATTTACTTTTGAAGTCGTATTAAAATATTAAATTTGAAACTCTGAGGTGAAAAGTATTCAATTGGAATAATTAGAAACAATTAGTACATTGATAGTTCAAAGTTAATAAAATTTTGGTCTGACCTTTTCATCGTACTGTAGTTTTCGGCCAGAAGTTAATAAAGAAAAATTGCCTGAAAGAAATTTAATTTTTTAAAGTTTATATTTCTACTTTCATACCTTATTTTTAAATTATTTAGACTAGTTTGAAGATAGATGAGTTTTCATGCCAAGATATATATATATGTGTGTGTATATATATATATATACATATATATATAT
>NW_025347664.1:0-1039 GCF_016433145.1 Gracilinanus agilis | reverse complement strand
AAGGAAATACTGGAATCTTCACAAAGTCAGAAGTTATCATCCTATAAAGTTGACTCAACCACTTTAAAAGTTAAAAAATATGTATCTTTAAAAAATTAGCCTCACAACAAATATATGGAAGTAGATATTAGGATTATAATTCCTCAGGGAGGGAGGCTTCAGTGGTAAAAAAGGGATCCAAAAGAAAACCTGTCTTTTTTTTTTTTTTGGTAATTTTGTTAGGACAATTGACTCACTTATTTTACTATGGAGTCAAGAAGTCATTCTAATAAAAAAATTTTTTTTACCCAGTTTTTATCCCTTAAAAAATGCAAAACTAAAATCTTTCTAATAGTCTTCTTGACATTTAGTGTCCTCTAGGATGACACAGAGAAGCTATTATATTTTTTGTGACACCAAATATTGGGTAACGAATTAACTATTCATTTAGTTTCTACTATTAGGTGAGACCAAAAGAAAATACACTGAACTTCATGCTGGGTTCCAGCCATTGATGCAGAAAAGCACAGAACATAATTCCTACCCCATAATGACTATATAAATTTATAAATAAATTGTGTTATATGATGTAAAAATAAAATTTGACAAGCAATGCAAGGCTCAAGGAATGATAAAGAGACTCTTATTTATGAAAAATAAAGTATTTATTTAAATATATATATATATATNTATCCCTTAAAAAATGCAAAACTCAAATCTTTCTAATAGTCTTCTTGACATTTAGTGTCCTCTAGGATGACACAGATAAACTATTATATTTTTTGTGACACCAAATATTGGGTAACGAATTAACTATTCATTTAGTTTCTACTATTAGGTGAGACCAAAAGAAAATACACTGAACTTCATGCTGGGTTCCAGCCATTGATGCAGAAAAGCACAGAACATAATTCCTACCCCATAGTGACTATATAAATTTATAAATAAATTGTGTTACATGATGTAAAAATAAAATTTGACAAGCAATGCAAGGCTCAAGGAACGATAAAGAGACTCTTATTTATGAAAAATAAAGTATTTATTTATATATATATATATG
>NW_025347663.1:399-1054 GCF_016433145.1 Gracilinanus agilis | reverse complement strand
AATTTGGTTTTCTTGTTTCCTTTTTTTATTAGATTGACCAGTACTTTGTCTATTTTATCTGTTTTCTCAAAGTACCAGCTACTAGTCTTATTTATTAATTCAGTAGTTCTTTTACTTTCAATTTTATTAATTTCTCCCTTGATTTTTAGTATTTCTAATTTAGTTTTCATCTGGAGATATTTAATCTGCTCACTTTTAAGTTTTTTAAGTTGCATGTCCAATTCATTAATCTCTTCCCTCCCTAATTTGTTAACATATGCACTCAAGGATATAAATTTCCCCCTGAGTACTGCTTTAGCTACATCCCACGGAGTTTGGCAGGATGTCTCATCATTGTCATTCTCTTCAATGAAATTGTTGATTGTTTCTATGATTACTTCTTTGACTAACTGGTTTTGGAGAATCATATTATTTAATTTCCAATTAGTTTTTGATTTACCTGTCCAGGTACCCTTACTAATTATTATTTTTTTGCATTATGATCTGAGAAGGTTAAATTTATTATTTATGCTCTTTTGCATTTGTTTGCAATGTTTCTATGCCCTATTACATGGTCAATCTTTGTGAATGTACCATGTGCAGCTGAAAAGAAGGTGTATTCCTTTTTGTCCCTATTTATTTTTCTCCACATATCAATTAAATCTAATTTTTCTAG
>NW_025347663.1:0-357 GCF_016433145.1 Gracilinanus agilis | reverse complement strand
ATGTTTCTATGCCCTATTACATGGTCAATCTTTGTGAATGTACCATGTACAGCTGAAAATAAGGTATATTCCTTTTTGTCCCTATTTATTTTTCTCCACATATCTATTAAATCTTATTTTTCTAGGATTTCATTCACCTCTCTTTCCTCTTATTTATTTTTTGGTTTGATTTATCTAGATCTGAAATAGGAATATTTAGACCTCCCACTAGTATCGTTTTACTATCTATTTCCTTCTTGAGCTCTGCCAGTTTCTCCTTTAGGAATTTGGATGCTATGCCATTTGGTGCATACATATTGAGCACTGTTATTTCCCCATTGTTCATACTCCCTTTTATCAGGATGTAATTACATTCCC
>NW_025347662.1:0-1313 GCF_016433145.1 Gracilinanus agilis | reverse complement strand
CTCTCTCTCTCTCTCTCTCTCTCTCTCTCTCTGTCTCTCTCTTTGTGTCTCTCTCTCTGTCTCTCTGTCTCTCTCTCTGTGTCTCTCTCTCTCTCTCTCTTTTTCCTCAATCCCATCTACAAACCTCTCTGGCTTCATTTAAACCCCATTTAAAATCTGATCTTTTTACAGGAAGTCTTTGCCAACCTCTCTAAATTGTAACAGCTAACCTCAATTATTTTTTATTTCTCCCACATATAATTTATTTGTACATATTTGTTTAAATTGTATGCCTCCTATTAGATTTTAAGGTCCTTGAGGACAGGGACTGTCCTTTGCCCCTTTTTGTATTCTCAGTGCTTATATAGTGCCTGGTAAATAAAAGACAATAAATATTTATTGATGAATTGAAAAGTGTTTGAAGTTGGATTTGAACACAGGTCTTCCTGACTCCAGGCCCAGTGCTTTATCCCTTGTACCTACTAGTTGACTGTGACCCTTGAGAAACTAAAAATGCATTTTGAGAAATAAAACTAACACAGGAAACAAAATATGGCAAAGATGATAAAAAGGACTGAATTCAGAGTCAGAGGGTTTGGGTTTGAATGCCAGTAACAGTATTAATTCACTGATCTCGGGCAATTCACATAATCTTCCATGCCCTCAGTTTCATCATATGTAAAATTCGGAGTTTAGACAAGACTCTAAGGTCCCTTTGATATGTACTAATATTAATTGATAACCATGATAAATTGTTTATTATAGGCATGATCCCTTTCCTGTGCCTCTCCTTTACACTCTTCTCCCTACTCCTTCTACCAGAGATACTTATGAACATATTTCCCCCCACATTTAATTGTAAGCTCTTTGAGAGTAACATCTGAAGGGTTCCTATCAGGCACTAGCATGATTCACACAGTAAACACTTTTGAATGTGTGTTAGATTGGATTGCTGAAGCACTTTTGATAATTTAGCTCAATAAATATTTATTATGCACCTGCATTTGTTCTTGACTCTAGAAAAGGAATAGAATTGGAATAAGTCCATTTTTCAGGGCAACTGGCTAGCTTAGAGGATAGAATGATGGGCCTGGGGTCAGGAAGACTCATTTTCCCGAGTTCAGTTGGCTTCTAATACTTACTAGCTAATACTTCTAATACTAGTCATTTTACCCTGCTTTCTTTAATTTCCCCATCTATAAAATGAATTACAGAAGGAAATGATCCATCACTCTAGTATCTTTGCCAAGAAAACCCCAAATGGGGCCATGATTGTAAAACCATAAATAATAATAATGAACTAATAAAAATATTTTATAAACTATATAATATAT
>NW_025347661.1:0-2163 GCF_016433145.1 Gracilinanus agilis | reverse complement strand
TACCTTTGATTTAGTAATAATTCCTATATACAACATAGCAAATCTCTGAAACAATCCAGGTCACAGGAGAGAGAAGTTCTCTCTTTGGGATGTTCTTGGTCTTTCTCTTCTGGTGTCAATGATGGATCTGAAAGCAGGTTTGAGCGAAATGAGGGTGAAGTATGAAGGGAGGGAAAGAATGAAGGAGGTAAGAGAGAGCAGGGAGCAGGAAGAGCTTAGGAAGTGGGGGAAAAACCTCTGAATATGGATTCTGAGCCTTCTCCATAATCTACACTAAGGAAACTTGAGCATCAATGGTCCTCAAAACCTTCTGCTTAGACTCTTCTAGTCTCCGATCCTCAGTTTCTTCATCTGCAAAATGAGGCCACTTCTAGCTCTAGATTTTCAATCCTATTTTCTTTTCCAAAAACAGAAAATCCTTTAGAAATGGACATCAGAACGCAATCATTGGATGTTACTAAGGGGAGAGCACTTCCCAGTCATGAAACCTAACCTCTTCAATATGCTGAGATCACACAAGGACCTGGGATTTGACCCTATAACTACTGAATTCAAGTGCCAAGCTCTTTCTCTTTTACCAGGGCTAATGCTTTCTGTTGTTTTTTTTTTGCTTTGTTTTGTTTACATCTCTGCATTAAACTCATAAATAGGGATGCTAGAAATTGAAGATATAGGAAATCTGTCAGTGGTTTCCATTTGGCTGTCTCTCTCCTAGGCCAGTGTGGAGCCTGTGTAAGCAAATGGTAACAGCTTGAACTCAAGAAACAATTATGGACTTCTGGTTAAGACGGTGGCAGAGTAAGGAGCAGCTGCTCGATCTCTCCTAACCGAAGCATACAGGACTCCTCAAGGGGACATAAAAACAAATCCAGATGAACGAAGGAACCCCACAACAGGGCGCAGCATTGAAGGTACACGGAATCTGGGCATTTCAATGCTATAAAGGGGTGAAACAGCTCTCATAAAAATGCGAGAGGAAGAAGCCCCTCCACCCCCCCCACACACACACACCACGCACAGCACCAAGGCCAACGCACAAGAGTGAAAGCAGGATTGGGGCAACCAGTAAGTCACTACCAGCTCCAGGGCTTGTACCTGAGAGCTGCAAGATGTAGGACCCCAAGTGGCTAAAGAACAAGCACAGACTTTCCCGAGCGTCTGTGCGGGTGAAAGCAATGCCCTAGGCGTGAACAAAGATCTCGAGGGCAGGCTTGGACCTCGAGTGGGGACCAGGTGCAGACTGGAGCGCAGCTTGGAAGCAGCCCTTGAGACTGCTGAAGGAGCCTCGGGCAGAGTGGTAGACCTGGGATGACCAGGAGGCTTGACCCCGAGGACAAGGAGACTGGAGCCCTCNATAAATAAAATTGAGGACTTCCGGTTAAGATGGTGGCAGAGTAAGGAACAGCTGCTCGATCTCTCCTAACCGAAGCATACATGACTCCTCAAGGGGACATAAAAACGAATCCAGACAAACGAAGGGACCCCACAACAGGGTGCAGCAGTGAAGGTACGTGGAATTGGGGCATTTCCACGCTATAAAAGGGTGAAACAGCTCTCACTAAAACTTGAGATGAAGAAGCCCCTCCCCCCCACACCGCATACAACTCAGAGGCCAGCGCACAAGAGTGAAAGCAGGATTGGGGCACCCAGTAAGTCACTGGCAGCTCCAGGGCTTGTACCTGAGAGCTGCAACACTTAGGACCCCAAGTGGCTAAAGAACGTGCACGGACTTTCCAGAGGGTCTGAGAGGGTGAAGGCAGTGCCCTAGGTGTGGACAAAGATCTTGAGCGCAGGCTCAGACCTCGAGAGGGGACCCTGTACAGACAGTAGTGAGGCTGTAGAAGCAGCCCCTGAGACTGCTGAAGGAGCCTCGGGCAGAGGGGCAGACCCGGATGACCAGGAGGCTCGACCCTGAGGACAAGGAGACCTGTGCCCTCCTCGGGAGCCAAGAAAGAGCAGATAGACCCTGAGTGTGGAGACAAAGCTGAGAAGGGGCGGGGCTAAAAATGGCAAGCCGAGAACCCCAGAAGAAAAAGATTATCAAGAAAAACTCTGGAACACTCAACAACTTTTACACAGAGAAAATCCAGACAACAGAGGAGGACAAACAAGTATTGAAACCTTCCCAAAACAATGAAAACTGGTCACAAGCTATGGAAGAGT
>NW_025347660.1:0-1408 GCF_016433145.1 Gracilinanus agilis | reverse complement strand
CCATCAAAGAACTCCCTAAGAAAAAATCACCAGGGCCTGATGGATTCACAAGTGAATTTTATCAGACATTCAAAGAGCAACCAATCCCAATACTATACAAATTATTTGATATGATATGCAAAGAAGGAGTCCTACCAAATTCCTTTATGACACAAATATGGTACTGATTCCAAAGCCAGTTAGATGAAAAACAAACTACCAAAAAACTTCTTTACTGAATTAGGAAAAACTATAACAAAGTTCATTTGGAATAACAAAAGATCAAGAATATTAAGGGAAATAATGAAAAAAATGTGAAAGAAGGGGGCCTAGCCGTGCCAGATATTAAACTATACTATAAAGCAGCAGTCATCAAAATAATATGGTGCTGTCTAAAAGACAGAAGGGAGGATCAGTGAAATAGACTTGGGGTAAATGACATCAGCAAGAAAGTGTATGATAAACCCAAAGAGCCCAATTTTTGGAAAGTGAGTCCACTATTTGACAAAAACTGCTGGGAAATTTGGAAAACAATATGGGAGAGATTAAGTTTAGATCAATATCTCATACCCTATACCAAGATAAATTCACGGATTAATGACTTGAATATAAAGAGGGAAACTATAATTAAGGTAAGTGAACACAGAATAGTATACTTGTCAGATCTCTGGAAAAGGAANATTCCAAAGCCAGTTAGATGAAAAACAAACCACCAAAAAACTTCTTTACTGAATTAGGAAAAACTATAACAAAGTTCATTTGGAATAACAAAAGATCAAGAATATTAAGGGAAATAATGAAAAAAATGTGAAAGAAGGGGGCCTAGCCGTGCCAGATATTAAACTATACTATAAAGCAGCAGTCATCAAAACAATATGGTGCTGTCTAAAAGACAGAAGGGAAGATCAGTGAAATAGACTTGGGGTAAATGACATCAGCAAGAAAGTGTATGATAAACCCAAAGAGCCCAACTTTTGGGAAGTGAGTCCACTATTTGACAAAAACTGCTGGGAAATTTGGAAAACAATATGGGAGAGATTAAGTTTAGATCAATATCTCATACCCTATACCAAGATAAATTCACGGATTAATGACTTGAATATAAAGAGGGAAATTATAATTAAGGTAAGTGAACACAGAATAGTATACTTGTCAGATCTCTGGAAAAGGAAAGATTTTAAAACCAAGCTAGAGTTAGAGAAAATTACAAAATGTAAATTAAATGGTTTTGATTATATTAAACTAAAAAGCTTTGGTACAAACAAAGACAATGTAGTCAAAATCAGAAGGGAAACAATAAATTGGGAAAAAAATCTTTGTAACAAAAATCTTTGACAGGGGTCTAATTACTCAAATATTCAAGGAGTTAAATCAATTGTATAAAAAAATCAAGCCATTCCCCAATTGATAAATGGGCAAGAGACATGAA
>NW_025347659.1:0-1290 GCF_016433145.1 Gracilinanus agilis | reverse complement strand
GGTCAATGGGGAGTGATTAAAAACTGTTTGGGACATGACTATTGACAGTATAAAAGCTGGCATAAGTCTTAGGCATATGATCAAATAAGACAAGTGTTTAAATATACATCCCATTATCCAGGCTTTTTAAATATATATTTGGTTATGAGTAAAGAAATCGCATATACCCCAAAATGTAAATTATCTATTCAGTTAGAACTGCTGGGAGAACTAGACAGTAGTCTGGCATTAGACCAGCATCTATACAGTAATCTGCAGGAGATTCAAATGGATAGTTAAGCAGAACATTAAAGATATACTATAAAAAATGTGAAGAGAAACAGATCATAGACCTTTCACAGTTATGGGTAAGAGATGAATTTTTTATTCAAAAAAAGGGCTAAAGGGGGCAGCTGGGTAGCTCAGTGGATTGAGAGTGAAGCCTAGAGACAGGAGGTCTTAGGTTCAAATCCGGCCTCAGACACTTCCCAGCTGCGCGACCTGGGCAAGTCACTTGACCCCCATTGTCCACCCTTACCAGTCTTCCACCTAGGAGTCAATACACAGAAGTTAAGGGTTTGAAAAAAAGGGCTAGAGATGATCACAAAAAAGTAAAATAGGGTATTTCAATTGCTTTTGCAGAAATAAAATGGACATGTCTAGGATGAGAAGGGAAATGAATGGTCAACTGGGAGAAACATCTTTGCATCCCATTTCTCTGATAACAGTTTTGTATCCAAGATATATTGACTACTGACAGATAGGAGATAAAAAAATCTTAAAAGGGCATTTAGAAAGTCAGTTCTTAATGTAAATAGCCGTCTTCTTTATCAATCAATAAACATTTATCAAGTGCCTGCTCTGTGCTAGACATTGTGCTAAATGCTGGCCATACAAAAAGAAGCAAAAGAAAGTTCCTGTCCTCCAGGAGTTTACAATCTCTTTAAGCAAGAGAGCTGCAAAACTCATCAAACTCAGTTATTTCTATACAAACTGGTCCAGCCCAGTCACTTATTTATTGGCCACTCACATGAATGCCGAGTTGTCCAATCAGAATGGAGCTCACANTTCCTTCTCAAACCAGAGGTGACGACAGAGAGCAACAAACTTTTATGAAAATCTTCCCCTTTATTAAACTTGAGGAGTCTTTGACAGCAGCTAACCTTGCAGTCCTGGATCATGATGCCAATTCCCTCTTCCACCAATCAGAAGACACTCAGGGCAAGTCTATCAGCAGACTGCTAGACCCACAATCCTAATGTGCTTTTTTTCATGTTTCTTTGTTAGGTTCTTCCATAATCAGGTTCTTCT
>NW_025347658.1:0-1310 GCF_016433145.1 Gracilinanus agilis | reverse complement strand
CAGTGATCCAGGCGTCTCTCTCTGTGTCTCTATTTGTTTCAGTCTCTTCATTGATATTTCTCTGAATCTATGTCTGTCTTTCTCTCTCTCTCTCTTCCTCCCTCTGTGTTGCCTTCCTATTTTTCACCCTGTCTCTCCTTAGGTCTCTCAAATCCCTATCATTGGCTTTCTCTCGCACTCCCTTTCTCCTCTCTGTCATTTCTTTTCCTCTCCCTGTCTCTCTGTCATTCTGCCTCTCTCCCTACTTCCAAATGCCTCACATCTCATCTCTTTCACATCCTCTATCATTCTCTCATATATGTATGTATGCATTTCATTTCTCTTCCTTCCAACTCACTTCTTCATCACTTTCTATCTATAGGTGTCTCTTTTTCACTTAGTCTCTCTCTTCCTATTCTGATGTCTTTCTTTCTATTTCCTCTGTCTCTCCCTTACTTTCTCTTTCTCTCTCTCACTGTATCTCTGACTCTTTCTTTCTCTCTTTGCCTCATTATCCTTCTCTGTGTGTCTCTTCTATTCTTCCCCTTCTTTATCTCTCATTCCTTCTGTCTCCCTCGCCTCTCAATTTGTCACTCTCTCTCTTTCTGTCTGTTTCTCTGATTTTGTCTGTGTCTTTATGTCTCTCCTCTGTCCACATCTCTCCTCTTGACTATCTCCCTANTCCTCTGTCCATATCTCTCCTCTTGACTATCTCCCTATCTCTGTACCTCTGTCTGTCTCCCTGTCTTTCCTATGCCTGTCATTCTATCTCTCTCTCCCCCTTTCTTTTTCTCTTGTTCACACCTCTCACTTTGTTCTCTTCCTCTCTTTCTCTCCCTGTACCTCTTTTGCTCTCCTCCTCTACTTCTCTCTCTATCATTCTGTCTTTCTATCTCTATCCCTCAGTAACTCATCTATATGTTTGTGATGAACAACTATGAATGTCCTAGTTTTTCTCAGCAATGCAGTGATCCAGGTGTTTCTCTCTGTGTCTCTATTTGTTTCAGTCTCTTCATTGATATTTCTCTGAATCTATGTCCTTCTTTCTCTCTCTCTCTTCCTCCCTCTGTGTTGCCTTCCTATTTTTCACCCTGTCTCTCCTAAGGTCTCTCAAATCCCTATCATTGGTTTTGACTGTGTCTCATTCTTTCTCTATCTTCTTCTCTCCTTTTCAGTGTCTCCATCCCTCTATGTCTCCTTCCCGCTTTCTCCATTTCTCTCTATCCCTCTCTGTATCTTATCTGTCTCCCTGCACTTTGTCTTTCTCTTTACACATACACACACGTCTCTGAATCTCACCTTCACTCTCCCTCTGTCTCTTTACCTCTCTA
>NW_025347657.1:0-1462 GCF_016433145.1 Gracilinanus agilis | reverse complement strand
CAGGGCAGCTCCTCCTCCCTCTGGGGTGTCTACGGCCAAGTCTGGGGTGGGACCCCCTGACCCCTCCTCACACTGTGTGTGACCCCAGGCCCAGCGGCCCCCTCCCCACCTTGGCTGCTCACCCCCAACCTCTGCACCCCAACAATGCAGGTGCACCTGGGCCAGAGAAATTCTCATGGCTGTAACTCAGTGAGGGCACCAGTTAGAGAGGGAGAACCCCATGGGACCGGGGAGGGGGGAGAGGAAGCGCTCCCATTGGGGGAGAGGGTGTCCACCTGGAACCTAGAGACCCCAAACTTGTGGCCTAGTGAGATATGATGAACCCCAGATTTTAGAAATAGCTTCTAGGTTGGAGACCCCCAAAGCTTGTGCATATTCCCTGTTCCTTGTTCCTGGGAGAAGTCACCCAGAAAGGAATCTCAGGCTGGCAGTTGCAGACTGAATATTAGACTCCAAGGTAAATGCTAAATACCCTTTTGTCCTAGGTAGTCATTGTATCAAAGACCCTTTCCCAGGAAAACACATCTGAGGAGGGATCATCCTTTAGTATCCAGGGTAAGCAGCCCCTTCCCTTACACCCCAACCTCCTGCTTTGATTCCTTTCCCAAGCTTGATTGTAAATCCCATCCTTACCAGTATAACGTCAACCATCTTTCCCAGCCCCAGGATCTTCCCAAATGGTATATAAGTTCCCCAATTTCTTTTGTTCCTCAGAGTCCTCATCCAGCTGGGTGGCACTCCCAGGGGGTCAGGGAGCAGAGCAAGCAGAGTTCACTCTGCATAAGGCCCAGCTCTGTTTGGAGGCCTAATCAGCCCTGTTCCCCCTTTCCCTAGATTAAAGAGTGGCTTTTATGACTATTTCATAGTTCCGTGTTTTTTGTAAGTTAACAAGAGGAAAAGGCAGTGAAGTGAGAAATGACCTCAGGCACCTGGAGGCGGGGAGGGGAGCAGCTCCCTCAAGAACCTCTGCTTTTCTACTAACAAACTCAGGGGGGCGTGTGTGTGTGTGTNATGTCAACCATCTTTCCCAGCCCCAGGATCTTCCCAAATGGTATATAAGTTCCCCAATTTCTTTTGTTCCTCAGAGTCCTCATCCAGCTGGGTGGCACTCCCAGGGGGTCAGGGAGCAGAGCAAGCAGAGTTCACTCTGCATAAGGCCCAGCTCTGTTTGGAGGCCTAATCAGCCCTGTTCCCCCTTTCCCTAGATTAAAGAGTGGCTTTTATGACTATTTCATAGTTCCCTGTTTTTTGAAAGTTAACAAGAGGAAAAGGCAGTGAAGTGAGAAATGTCCTTGGGCACCTGGAGGGGGGGAGCAGCTCCCTCAAGAACCTCTGCTTTTCTAGTAACAAACTGGGGGGAGGGGGTGTCTTGGAGGACAGCCCCGATGCCCACAGAGAGCTCTGCATGCCCTTTTGCACCTGTGCAATAGGTGTGCCATCCCTGCATTAGCCCTTTGAGACC
>NW_025347656.1:0-2161 GCF_016433145.1 Gracilinanus agilis | reverse complement strand
GATAATGTCATCCCCACCTCCCTTAGTGGGGAGGGGAGATGAGTTACCCACACATGACAATAAGTAACAAATCAAGAACAAAGGACTGCCCTTTGGGCAGTCCAAAACCAGTATTGAGGCTGCCATTCGTCCACTTGAATTAGAGGTGGACCTCCAGGAAGTGACGAAAGATGCTATCTCTTCAAGTATGATGGTAACTTCCTGTTGAGGGAGTTCACGCTTTGAACTTGGTGCTGAAGGATCTCGGCTGAGGCCTCAGGCAGCTTCCCCTCTGAATTGTCACGTGGGTAAGTTAGGCTGACTTCCTTGGTCTACCTTGGCCTACCTTGGCGTTTCCAGACTCTACCTCAAGTAGGCTCCTTGCCTCCCTGATTGCTAAGGCCTTGTGGCTTGTAGCCTAGTTTAATTAGCCTTTTAACCCTCTCTCTGTCTGGGCCTCTGCCAGCCTGGGCCAGCCTCTCCCTCTCTTTATTTCCCTACCTTTTACCTTCCTAATTTGTAAATAAACTACCATAAAACTCATCCTGACTTGGTTCTATTTTAATTATGAAATCAATCTGAATTATTGATTCCTGGTGACCACACCTTAAAATATATATCTATATAATATCTAATTTCTAATATTACAATTTATTTCATCTTGAAGTTTCTTGGAGTAGAGAGAGAAACACAGGCCAGTTTGTGCTTTACCTTTTGATCAAAAGAGGGATTAGGGGGCAGCTGGGTAGCTCAGTGGAGTGAGAGTCAGGCCTAAAGATGGGAGGTCCTAGGTTCAAACCCGGCCTCAGCCACTTCCTAGCTGTGTGACCTTGGGCAAGTCACTTGACCCCCATTTCCCACCCTTACCAATCTTCCACCTATGAGACAATACACCGAAGTACAAGGGTTTAAAAAAAAAAAAAAGAGGGATTAGTCAACAATGTCATGGCTCAGTGGAACCCACTACCACCTTCAAAACCCATCAGCTTGGGTAGGACAAGCTAACATAATAAAATGACCATTCTACCCAAATTAATTTACCTATTTAGTGCCATACCTATCAAACTACCAAAAAACTTTTTCACTGAATTAGGAAAAACTATAACAAAGTTCATTTGGAATAACAAAAGATCAAGAATATCAAGGGAAATAATGAAAAAAAATGTGAAGGAAGGGGGCCTAGCAGTACCAGATATTAAACTATACTATAAAGCAGCAGTCATCAAAACAATATGGTACTGGCTAAGAGACAGAAGGGAGGATCAGTGGAATAGACTTGGGGTAAGTGATGTCAGCAAGACAGTATATGATAAACCCAAAGAGCCCAATTTTTGGGACAAAAATCCACTATTTGACAAAAACTGTTGGGAAATTTGGAAAACAATATGGGAGAGATTAGGTTTAGATCAACATCTCACACCGTACACCAAGATAAATTCAGAATAGGTGAATGACTTGAATATAAAGAGGGAAACTACAAATAAGTTAAATGAACATAAAATAGTTTACTTGTCAGATCTCTGGGAAAAGAAAGATTTTAAAACCAAGCTAGGTAATTGGAGTTAAGTGTTGCCCAGAGTGACAGCTAGGAAAGATCTGAAATCAAATTTGAACCCAGTTCCTCCTGACTCTAGGCCTAGCTGCCTCACTTCTTTTTCAAACCTTTACCTTTCTTTAATTTCTGGATTATAGGCCTAAGGTTATCTCTGGATCAAAGGGTAAATACAGTTTAGTAATACTTTGGTCTTAGTTCCAAGTTGTTTTCCAGAATGGTTACCAATTCATAGCTCTAACAACAGTGCATTAATGTATCTATTTTCCAACATCTCTTCCAACATTTGTCATTCTCTCTCTCTNTGGGAAATTTGGAAAACAATATGGGAGAGATTAGGTTTAGATCAACATCTCACACCCTACACTAAGATAAATTCAGAATGGGTGAATGACTTGAATATAAAACGGGAAACTATAAATAACTTGTCAGATCTCTGGGAAAGAAAAGATTTTAAAACCAAGCAAGAGTTAAAGAAAATTACAAAAGGTAAAATAAATTATTTTGATTATATAAAACTAAAAAGCTTTTGTACAAACCAAAACAATGTAGCCAAGATCAGAAGGGAAACAACAAATTGGGAAAAAAATCTTTATAACAAAAAACTCTGACTAGGGTCTAATTACTCAA
>NW_025347655.1:0-1544 GCF_016433145.1 Gracilinanus agilis | reverse complement strand
TGTTCTAGCTCTTCCTCTCTTTTATATCTAGTTATTCTATTTGATCTCTTCTCTGTGTTCTAATTTCCAGTCGTCTATCTTTTATCTATGTATTCTGATCTATGTTCGAGTGTATGTATTCTAATCTATACATCTATAAGTTCTATCAGTTCTCTGAGCTCTCTGTCTTTCATCTATTCAATGTGTTCTACGTGTAGTATCTCTATATCTTTATAGTCTGCTTGTTCCATCTCGTCTAGCTGATTTGTGATCTCACTCTCTTCCATCTCTATGTTCTATCTCGTCTCTGGGTTCTTCCTATTCTTTCCATCTATTTTTAATATGTATATGTTCTATGTGATCTCTCTGTCCTAACCAGTTTACAGGTTCTGTCTTGTGTCTAATTTATCTGTTCTATGACCTCTGTCTTTCCCATCTATTCTATCTGTTCTGTGTTCTCCATATTCTATGTGTTCTACCTCTTCAGTCTATTCTGTTATATCTTTTGTCAATGTTCTATATGTATCCATTCTACAAGTTATATCTCTTCTATGTGTTTTATCTCTTCCATTTATTCTACCTGTTCTATTTGCTACCTCTTCCATCTATCCTTTGTTCTATCTTTGTGTCTGTGTTTTATCTGTTCTTTGAGTTATATCTCTTCTATCTAGTCCACGTGCTCCATCTATTGTCATCTCTTCTATGAGCTCCCCCTATTCCATCTGTGTTCTATCTCTTCTACATTTTGTTCCTATTATATCCATCAGTTTTTAGAATCAATATTTCTATCTGATCTCTCTGTTCTAACTATTCTACATGTTCTATATATTCTATGTGTTCTACATATTCCATCGGTTCTCTATAACTGTTCATCTTCCTTTTGAATCTGTGTTCTATCTGATTTATGGGTTCTTTCTACTCTGAGTGTTATCTATTCCATCTGTTCTATGAGCTCTCTTCCATCTGTGTTCTATCATCTATCTTTAGTATCTATATGTTCTATGAGCTCTATCTTTTCCATCTATTCTATGTGTTCTATTTCTTTTATCTGTCCTGTGTTCTATCTATCCT
This sequence comes from Gracilinanus agilis, assembly GCF_016433145.1. Taxonomy (NCBI): domain Eukaryota; kingdom Metazoa; phylum Chordata; class Mammalia; order Didelphimorphia; family Didelphidae; genus Gracilinanus; species Gracilinanus agilis. Next base: position 494 of record NW_025347655.1, on the reverse strand, counting down.
TCCTTTTTTAATGTGCTCTATCTCTTCATNTCTCTTCCATCTGTGTTCTATCATCTATCTTTAGTATCTATATGTTCTATGAGCTCTATCTTTTCCATCTATTCTATGTGTTCTATTTCTTTTATCTGTCCTGTGTTCTATCTATCCTTCCTTTTTTAATGTGCTCTATCTCTTCATTCTATTCTAACTTGTTCTAGCTATTCATTTCTTTCGTTATCTAGTTGTTCTATCTTATCTCTTCTATGTATTCTAAATTCTATTCATCTATCTTTTTATCTATGTATTCTGCTCTGTGTTCTACTCTATGTATTCTAATCTATACATCTATGTGTTCTATCAGTTCTCTGAGTCCTCTCTCTTCCATTTATCTTGTGTTCTATGTGTACTAGCTATCCATCCTCATGTTCTGTTTGTTCTATCTAATCTATTTGATTTTTGAGCTCATTCTCCATCTCTGTGTTCTATCTCTTCTATGGGTTCTTACTCTTCTTTCC
>NW_025347654.1:0-1119 GCF_016433145.1 Gracilinanus agilis | reverse complement strand
CTTTCTCTTCCCTTCCTTTCCCTCCTCTTCTCTCTCTCCTCCCCCCTCCTTTCCCCTTCTCTTCTCACCTCTCCCCTTCTCTCCCCTCTCTTCTTCACTCCTCTTCTTTGTCTATACATTTGCTGTCATTTCATCCTCTCCTATGGTTTCCATGATTACCATACAGATAACTTTCAAGTCAACATCTGTGCCCAACAGTTTTCCCCAAAGATCCAGTCCTGTCTTTCCATTGGCTAGCCCCTCTCCTTGATGACATAACAGTGCCTCCAAATTAATATGTCCAAAACTGGACTCCTCAGCTACCTCCATCTCCCAAACAACTCGCTCATTTTCCCAATTTTTCTGTCTCTGTTGATGGCATCATCCTCCTCCCACTCTCCTAAGTCTGAAACTGTAGTCATCTTTAAAACTTCCGCCTCCCACATCTCACATATCCATATGATCTTAACTCATAGATTTTAATATTATAAGGAATCTTAGACAGCACTGAGTCTACCTTCCTCATTTTAACAGATAAGGAAACTAAGGCACAATGCCTAAGTGACTCAACCAGGNTCTTCCCTCCCTTTCTCTTCCCTTCCTTTCCCTCCTCTTCTCTCTCTCCTCCCCCCTCCTTTCCCCTTCTCTTCTCACCTCTCCCCTTCTCTCCCCTCTCTTCTTCACTCCTCTTCTTTGTCTATACATTTGCTGTCATTTCATCCTCTCCTATGGTTTCCATGATTACCATACAGATAACTTTCAAGTCAACATCTGTGCCCAACAGTTTTCCCCAAAGATCCAGTCCTGTCTTTCCATTGGCTAGCCCCTCTCCTTGATGACATAACAGTGCCTCCAAATTAATATGTCCAAAACTGGACTCCTCAGCTACCTCCATCTCCCAAACAACTCGCTCATTTTCCCAATTTTTCTGTCTCTGTTGATGGCATCATCCTCCTCCCACTCTCCTAAGTCTGAAACTGTAGTCATCTTTAAAACTTCCGCCTCCCACATCTCACATATCCATATGATCTTAACTCATAGATTTTAATATTATAAGGAATCTTAGACAGCACTGAGTCTACCTTCCTCATTTTAACAGATAAGGAAACTAAGGCACAATGCCTAAGTGACTCAACCAGG
>NW_025347653.1:0-1053 GCF_016433145.1 Gracilinanus agilis | reverse complement strand
AGGATTTTGGTTTCTAATCCACTCTGCTATTTGCTTCCATTTTATGAGCGAGTTCATCCCATTCACATTCAGAGTTATAATTATCAATTGTGTGTTCGTCAACATTTTGGTATCCTCTCCTAGTTCTACTCCTTCTTCTTAAACTATTTCCTTTTAAACTAGTGGTTTGCTTTAAGCCCATAACCCTTGTCCCCTCCCTTGATTACCTTCCCTTTCTTTTCCCTCATTATTCCCCTCTTTTTATTTTTAAGGCCTAATGAATTCCCTCCCCTTCTTCTTCCCTCCCTTTTTGAGCTCTCCACTCCTCTGCTCCCCTTGGTGTTTCCCTTCTGACTTTCTCAGTAGGGTTAGATAGAGTTTTATATCTCAATGGATAAAGCTACCCTTCCCTCTCCAGGTTGATTACACTGAGAGTAAGGTTTAAATATTACCTCTTAGTGCTCTCTTCCTCTCCTTCTTATAATAGTATTCATCCCTTCCCCTTCCCAAGCCATATTCATGTATGATAGATTANTTTTAAACTAGTGGTTTGCTTTAAGCCAGTAACCCTTGTCCCCTCCCTTGATTAACTTCCCTTTCTTTTCCCTCATTATTCCCCTCTTTTTATTTTTAAGGCCTAATGAATTCCCTCCCCCTTCTTCTCCCCTCCCTTTTTGACCTCTCCACTCCTCTGCTCCCCTTGGTGTGTCCCTTCTGACTTTCTTAGTAGGGTTAGATAGAGTTTTATATCTCAATGGATAAAGCTACCCTTCCCTCTCCAGGTTGATTACACTGAGAGTAAGGTTTCAATATTACCTCTTAGTGCTCTCTTCCTCTCCTTCTTATAATAGTATTGATCCCTTCCCCTTCCCAAGCCATATTCATGTATGATAGATTATCCTATTTTTCTCATTCATTCAAGTTTTTCTTGGTGTCCTCTACTATTCACCCCCTCTTTCCCACCCTCCATATCATCTTAGACCATTTAGTATTCCAACCTCTCCCTATGTATAATTCTTCTGATTACTATAATAGCGAATACTATAATAGTGAATAAAGTTCATTACAGAGAAT
>NW_025347652.1:0-1237 GCF_016433145.1 Gracilinanus agilis | reverse complement strand
TATATATATATATATATATATTTGTGTACTTTGAGGGAAAGAGAAAGAAGTCATTATGTACAAATCAGTATTAGAGGTCGAATCAGCTCACAAAAGCAAAAGCGTAGCATGCTTCCTCCCCCCTCTTTCCCCTTCCCCCAAAACAACTCAGTAATCACAAGTTGAAAACAAATACTTAAACACTTCACACGGTGTGATCAGATTTTGTGTTAAGTTCTATGATTTGGATAAATGCTTAATGCATATTTGACATGGCGGCTTCACACAGTTAAAGAAATATAGCAATTTCCCAATGTACAGCAAAAGGATCTGGCTTCCAAGTAGCCATTTAAGACTGTAGGGGCTCAGGATTGAAAGTTCATCCAATGAGTGGTGTTGCTCCCTACAGAACCAATGGGGGACTAAATCAGATAATTGAAGGATAGGGATTGATTAGCAACTGTGGTTATGATTCTTTTCTTCCTTGCTGACAGCAGCAGCAGCTAAATTATAGAGCGAAGGAACAATAGAACAAAAGTATTGTTTAAGGCTGTGTAACAAAGACCTTTTAACATAACATATTAATGGAAATGTGCAAAAAAAATCCCTCCCAAGAAAATCTCAAACAAACCAANATGCTATATATATATATATATATATATATATTTGTGTACTTTGAGGGAAAGAGAAAGAAGTCATTATGTACAAATCAGTATTAGAGGTCGAATCAGCTCACAAAAGCAAAAGCGTAGCATGCTTCCTCCCCCCTCTTTCCCCTTCCCCCAAAACAACTCAGTAATCACAAGTTGAAAACAAATACTTAAACACTTCACACGGTGTGATCAGATTTTGTGTTAAGTTCTATGATTTGGATAAATGCTTAATGCATATTTGACATGGCGGCTTCACACAGTTAAAGAAATATAGCAATTTCCCAATGTACAGCAAAAGGATCTGGCTTCCAAGTAGCCATTTAAGACTGTAGGGGCTCAGGATTGAAAGTTCATCCAATGAGTGGTGTTGCTCCCTACAGAACCAATGGGGGACTAAATCAGATAATTGAAGGATAGGGATTGATTAGCAACTGTGGTTATGATTCTTTTCTTCCTTGCTGACAGCAGCAGCAGCTAAATTATAGAGCGAAGGAACAATAGAACAAAAGTATTGTTTAAGGCTGTGTAACAAAGACCTTTTAACATAACATATTAATGGAAATGTGCAAAAAAAATCCCTCCCAAGAAAATCTCAAACAAACCAA
>NW_025347651.1:0-1401 GCF_016433145.1 Gracilinanus agilis | reverse complement strand
CTCCCTCCCTCCCTCCCTCCCTCCCTCCCTTCCTTTTCCCAAACAAAACAAACTTCCATCTCCAGAAAGATAAGTAACCCACATTGCTTCTTTCCCATGTTAGCAACAAATAGAATCTGGAAATTTCCTTATGTTTTGCAGGTAATAGGTCAATCATTGTCCTGGGCTTTTTAGCTACATTTGTCCTTCCAAAGGCTGACATTCGAGGACAGTTAGTCTCTGTCTACTTCTGTTTGCTCAACTGTTAAATGGGGATGATAATAGTATCTATCTTCTAGGGTTGTTGTACCAATAAATGAGATAATATTTGTAAACTACTTAGCACAGTGCCTGGCATACATGAGGGGCTGAATTAATGCTTATTCCTTTCTTTCCCTTCCTTCCCCAACAGATTCATACTTACTTTGTTTTAATAAACGTTAGTTGGTTCTCAATTTGTTTTGATTCTAAACCTATTCCAAATTCTATTTACACCAAACCATGAATAGAAGCCCCTTCTGTTCAGTATGTAGTTAACAAGCTATTCAATCAATCTGTGACCTTGTTCTGAAACCTAAAAGGCCTAATTTCTCTTTAAGGCTATGTCTTTGTTGATCAATAAAAAATATCCTATCATGGAGAAATTTGAAGCATACCCTTTCTCAAAATGATGTGATTTGTAGGGAAGTCATAGAAGCAATCAGATGAAAAACCACCAATGGAGCCTTGGACGTCTTTTCATCCTGCACAAGCTTAGGATGCCAGAATCATGATTGGAAAACACAGACTTTAAAAGGAATAATGCCTTAGAAACAAAGTCAGTAATAACATATTCACAGAGGGTGTTAGAGCTGGCAAAGCACTTTCCAGAGATGCTCAGAATTGAGGGAAGCAAGTTTAGAAAGTTTAGAAATCATCAGATTTTGTGCCTGAAGGACTGGGATTTAGTTCATTCACCATTAATATATGAGAGATCTTAATTAAGAATTTTTGGGGAAAAGAAACCATCAAAAGACAATGAAAAGGGAAATGATTTATTTTGTTGATTGCACTCATGGCAATTAATAAATACCACAGAATGACTGGGAAGGAAATGCAGATAAGAGTGAATGGAGGAAGGGAATTTACTTCCCTCTGTTTCTTGTCCAGAACTTCCAGTTACATCCATAAAGGTATTCCAAAGGAATATAGTGCCATCATCATTCTATAGAGAGCAGTGTGAGTTAGGATTTCCTTTAGGCAAAGGTGAATTGTGTTCTTTGACCAAATTACTGTATTTTGGGGAGGGAATCCAATGAAAATCAATTGATTCCACATTGGTATAATTGTTCATAGATCTTCCTTCCTCTCTCCCTCCCTTCTCTCCCTCCTTGCTTCCTTCCTTCCTTTCTCCCTCCCTCCCTCCTTTCCCTTCCTTCCTTC
>NW_025347650.1:0-1001 GCF_016433145.1 Gracilinanus agilis | reverse complement strand
AAAGGTGCTGACTTCCAACTGCATACACATGTGAATGATGGCACTGAACTTAGAGGGTCAATCTACCAAAAAGTTAGTGAGAAGATTGAAACTTCAATAAATCTTGCTTGGACAGCTGGCAGTAACAACACCCATTTTGGCATTGCTGCTAAGTACAAGTTGGATCACAAAACTTCTCTATTTGGTAAAGTGAAAAATGCCAGCCTTATCGGATTTGGTTATACTCAGACACTCTGAGCTGGTGTAAAATTAACACTGTCAGCTTTAATTGATGGAAAAAACTTCAATGCAGGAGGTCATAAAGTTGGGTTAGGATTTGAATTGGAAGCTTAATATAGTTTTAAAGTAAAGTATAAGATCTATCCCTTGAAATGAAGAGAAATGAACCAACTCTGTTTTGGCCTTAATATTCTTTTGTGAAATTTCAACAATGTGAACTTTTTATTCTTCCAAAGAATTGTTGTAGCACCACCATCTTGAAGTCTAGAGTTTTTTAAGTCTATTATAAGAGAGAGATACTTGAAGGAATGCATGGAAGTTGTANAATTAACACTGTCAGCTTTAATTGATGGAAAAAACTTCAATGCAGGAGGTCATAAAGTTGGGTTAGGATTTGAATTGGAAGCTTAATATAGTTTTAAAGTAAAGTGTCAGCTCTATCCCTGGAAATGTAGAGAAATGAACCCACTCCGTTTTGGCCTTAATATTCTTCCATGAAATTTCAACAATGTGAACTTTTTATTCTTCCAAAGAATTGTTGTAGCACCACCATCTTGAAGTCTAGAGTTTTTTAAGTCTATTATAAGAGAGAGATACTTGAAGGAATGCATGGAAGTTGTAATGTTTGTGCCACATTTCAGTTCATTCTTTCAATGTTATTTAAATTTGTTCTTCAATGACAGTGTAGTGTCATGTTATAAAGGAAATTACCTGATCCTCCAGTTTGTACATCATGTTCTGCATGTCCTACACCACTTTTTCATGACCTTTTATCAATTGGT
>NW_025347649.1:0-1099 GCF_016433145.1 Gracilinanus agilis | reverse complement strand
CCTCTCCTCTCCTCTCCTCTCTTCTCCTCTCCTCTTCTCATGCTTTGTTTCCTTCAAAACTCAACCCAAGCTCTAGCTTATAGAGGAAATCTTTCCTGAGCCTCTCAGCTACTAGTGCCTCTTCCTCATCCTGACCAAATACAGTATTTATTTTGAATTTATATATAATCTGTGAGAGTGAAGGGAGGATAGATAGGAAGGTAGAAGGAGTCCTCAGCCCCAGCAGGGAGAAATTGACCACAGCCCTTCAGGGCTCAAATAAAAGATCAGAGAGCAACTTAGGGTTTAGAATAGCTAGTTGTTATTTAAATTATAAAATGGAAAGTCTAGGAAAATTAGGAGGTAGATAGAAGGGAAAAAGGCACCAAGAGAGAGCTCAGGATCTGAGAGCCTCCGGGCCAGCCTCCAGGCTCCAGGTAGCAGAGTATGAAAAGGTGCCAAACTTTCTCTTTTATACTTTCTCCAACACCTCCCACAAAGGAAGTGGGAGGTGTTGGGGGAAGTTGTATTGGGGAGCCCAGGGAATTGTAGTCTCCCAGGGCTTNCCTCTCCTCTCCTCTCCTCTCCTCTCCTCTCTTCTCCTCTCCTCTTCTCATGCTTTGTTTCCTTCAAAACTCAACCCAAGCTCTAGCTTATAGAGGAAATCTTTCCTGAGCCTCTCAGCTACTAGTGCCTCTTCCTCATCCTGACCAAATACAGTATTTATTTTGAATTTATATATAATCTGTGAGAGTGAAGGGAGGATAGATAGGAAGGTAGAAGGAGTCCTCAGCCCCAGCAGGGAGAAATTGACCACAGCCCTTCAGGGCTCAAATAAAAGATCAGAGAGCAACTTAGGGTTTAGAATAGCTAGTTGTTATTTAAATTATAAAATGGAAAGTCTAGGAAAATTAGGAGGTAGATAGAAGGGAAAAAGGCACCAAGAGAGAGCTCAGGATCTGAGAGCCTCCGGGCCAGCCTCCAGGCTCCAGGTAGCAGAGTATGAAAAGGTGCCAAACTTTCTCTTTTATACTTTCTCCAACACCTCCCACAAAGGAAGTGGGAGGTGTTGGGGGAAGTTGTATTGGGGAGCCCAGGGAATTGTAGTCTCCCAGGGCTT
>NW_025347648.1:0-1051 GCF_016433145.1 Gracilinanus agilis | reverse complement strand
GGAGAGAGACAGAGACAGAGACAGAGACAGAGACAGAGACAGAGACAGAGTCAAAAGAGAGACCAAGAGAGAAAGATATATAGAGAGAAAAAAAGATAGAGAAAGAGAGACAGAGATAGAGAGACAAAAAGGGGAGATATTAAGAAACAGAGTATATTTCTGTCTGTGTGTGTAAGACAGAGAGAGCATCTGAGATTGGCGAGGGTGGAGGGAGGTAGAGTGAGGGATATGAGAGAAAGAAAAATACAGAGGAGAGAAAGAGAGACAGGTGAATGAGAGAGAAAGAGTGAGACAGAAAGAGATGAGAGAGTCAAAGGGTGAAAAAGACACAGAAGGAGAGAGACAGAGCAGACAGATAGAGGAAGAGAGAGACAAATATAGAGAGATACATGAAGGGGTGAGGTAGAGAGACAGAGAGAGAGAGAGAGAGAGAGAGAGAGAGAGAGAGAGAGAGAGATTAAGTGATGTGGTCAGCTAGTAGATATAGGCAAGATATGAACATATGAATTCAGGTTTTCCTAACTCCATGTACTGCTCTCTATNGAGAGACAGGGAGAGATGGAGAGATAAAGAGAGAGACAGAGAGAGAGAGAGAAAGAGAGACAGAGAGACAGAGAGAGAGAGACAGAGAAAGTGATTGAGGGAGAGACAGAGAGACAGAGAGAGAAACAGGGAGAAAGAGAGATAGAGATAGAGAGAGACAGAGAGAGATAGAGAGAGAGGGTGACAGAGAGAATAGAGAGTGACAGAGAGAGAGACAGAGAGAGACAGAGAGAGGGAGACAGAGACACAGAGATAGAGACAGAGACAGAGACAGAGAGAGGTTTAGAAAGAGAAATAGAGAGAGAGAGTAAGAGTGACGGAGAGACAGACAGAGACAGAGAGAGACAGAGACAGAGACAGAGAGAGCCAAAAGAGAGACCAAGAGAGAAAGATATAGAGAGAAACAAAGAGATAGAGAAAGAGAGACCCACATAAAGAGACAAAAAGGGGAAATATAGAGAAACAGAGTATATTTGTGTCTGTGTGTGTAAGACAGAGAGAGCATCAG
>NW_025347647.1:0-1644 GCF_016433145.1 Gracilinanus agilis | reverse complement strand
GTCTCTTATCTCTTTCTTATTTATTATTTGGTTTGATTTACCTAGATCTGATAGAGGAAGAATTAGGTCCCCCACTAGTAAAGTTTTACTATCTATTTCTTTCTTGAACTCTGTCCACTTTGCCTTTAGAAATTTGGATGCTATAATATTTAGTGCATACATATTGTCAGAAATCATGATTCCAACTCCTGCCTTCTTTTTTTCAGTTGAAGTCCAATAGATTTTGCTCCAGCCTTTTATTTTTCTCTATGTATGTCTACCATCCTAATGTGTGTTTCTTATAGACAACATAAGGTATGATTTTGGTTTCTAATCCATTCTGCTATTTGCTTCTGTTTTATGGGCAAGTTCATGCCATTCACATTCAGAGTTATAATTACCTGCTGTGTATTCCCCAACATTTTGATATCCTCTCCTTGTTTTGCCCCTTCTTCTTATGCTATTTCATTTTAAACCAATGGTTGTTTTAAATTAGTCCCCCTTGTCCTCTCCCTTAGTTTACTTCCTTTCCACCCCTTCCCTTTTTGTTCCCCCCTTATTATTTTTAAGGCCTAATGAATTTCCTCCCCTTTCTCTTCTCCTCCCTTTTTGAACTCCCCTCCCCACTGCTCTGCTTGGTTTATCCCTTCTGAATTTCTCCATAGGGTAAGATAGAATTCGATATCCCAATGGATATAGCTATTCTTTCCTCTCAGGATTAATTACACTGAGAGTAAGGTTTAAGTAATTCCTATTAACACTCTCTTCCTCTCCTTTTAATAGTATTCATCTCTTTCCCTTCCCTTGTCCTTTTGTGTGGTATAGATTATTCTATTTTTCTTATTCTTTCAAGTTTCTGTTAGTGCCATCTTCTATTCACCTCTACACTTTTTTTCCATATCATCTTAGACCATTTAGCACTCCAACCTCTCCCTATGAATAATTCTTCTAATTACTATAATAGTGAATACAATTTTTGAGAATTACACATAACACTTCTCAATATAGGAATACAAATAATTTGATCTTACTGAAGTCCTTAAAGAAGCAAATTTAAGAGTAAGAGTTTTCTTTTTCCCCCTCTCTTTCTTATTTACCTTATCATGTTTCTCTTCATTTTTGTGGTTGGATATCAGACTTTCCATTTAGTTCTGGTCTTCCCTTTGCAAATATTTTGAAATCTTCTGTCATGTTGAATGCCTGTATTTCCCCCTGGAAGTATATAATCAGTTTTGATGGGTAGATTATCCTTGGTTGTAGACCCAGTTCTCTTGCTTTTCTCAATATCATATTCCTTGCCTTGTGGTCTTTTAGCATGGAGGCTGCCAGATCCTGTGTAATACTGATTGGTGTTCCTTGATATCTGAATTGTTTCTTTCTGGCTTCTTTTAATATTTTTTCCTTGGAAGCTCTTGAATTTGACAGTTATAATCTTGGGGGTTGACTTTTGAGAGTTTACTGTAGTGGGTGATCTATGGATGCTTGCAATATCTATTTTGCCCTCTTTGTGAGAACATCAGGGCANTGGTCAGTCATTTTCTCACTGAGATATTTCATATTTCCTTCTATTTTGTCATTCTTTTGACTTTGCTTTATTAGTTCTTGCTGTCTTGCAAGATCATTGGCTTCTACTTGCCAAATTCTGGTCTTTAGAGACTGGTTTTC
>NW_025347646.1:396-1777 GCF_016433145.1 Gracilinanus agilis | reverse complement strand
TATTTCTCTATAACAGGTATCCAGGGTATGTAACCATAATGGCCCTTTGTGATATTGAGAGGACATTGGACAGTAGGGAAATGAGACCACAGCAGCTGAGGGAAAGCCAGGTCAAGCTAGGGCAGCAGCTGAGCTAGCCACCAAACCTCTATGCACATAAGGAAATCCTGCCCTTCAAACTTGATGCAGAACAGAGCTGCTGGCCTTTGAACAATGAGGGCAGGACAAGGGAGGCTGACTAAGAAAGAGGAAAGAGTTTGAATAGGGCATTCATTGGCTGGTGCTTCCTTTGTCCCAAAATGAGAGGCAGCAAGCAAACCTTGACATCAGTGATGACAGTTATTTGCTGGAGAGAGAGAGAGAGAGACAGACAGACAGACAGACAGACAGACAGACAGAGAACCTTCTGTGGAGCTCAGTGTCAAGAGCCAGCAATTCAGAAACTCGGCTGGGAGGGAATGAAGCATGCATGGTCCATGTGGGCTGGTCCCTAGAATGAAGACCCCCAAAGGAATTCACCGATGGAGTCTGCTTGGTGGAGGGAAGTTCCAGGGTGAGAAGATTTCTCTCCCTGCCTCCTCCATGCTCCATCACTCACCCACCTCTGTATATCACATACTGTATTGAAAAGCGACTTTATGGATATGTCCATGGAGGACATAGCAAAGCCTAGCTAAGGACCTCAAGGAGCTCTTCTGATGGTCTAATGGATCCCAGATGGATGTCCAGAAGCAGGAGGGGAAACTGAAGAGAAGGTCACTTGTAGGTGGAGATTAGTCTGGTGATAGACCCACCCTGCTTTTCTTATTCGAGGAGGTAGCCCTCCAGTTAGGTTGATTATAAGACTGGCTGTTTATTAGTTCTCTTTGTTAACCAGAAAAAGGAGGAAAAACATAGAGGATTAAAGCTAGGAGCATGACTGCATGCCAAGTGGAAACTTGGGGACAAAACTCCCCCAGTGATTTCAAAAGGGGTAACCAAGATTTGGATCAAAAGAAAAAGAGTCTGGAATATTCTGCAAAGTCAGTGTATATTTTTCAAGCCAGGATTGTGTAGAAGGCAGAGTGGGTGTTCCTGTCACCCCTCCACATGACAGCCAAGTGCTTACCCAGTTGATAAGAAACAGAAAGTGAATGAGCCATCAAAGAACTCCCTAAGAAAAAATTGCCAGGGCCTGATGGATTCACACGTGAATTCTATCAAACATTCAAAGAGCAACTAATCCCAAAACTAAAGAAATTATTTCATATGATAAGCAAAGAAGGAGTCCTACCAAATTCCTTTCATGACACAAATATGGTACTGATTCCAAAGCCATGTAGATAAAAAACAGAGAAAGAAAACTACAGACCAATCTCCCTAATGAACATAGATGCAAAAA
>NW_025347646.1:0-370 GCF_016433145.1 Gracilinanus agilis | reverse complement strand
GTGAATTCTATCAAACATTCAAAGAGCAACTAATCCCAAAACTATACAAATTATTTGATATGATAAGCAAAGAAGGAGTCCTAACAAATTCCTTTCATGACACAAATATGGTACTGATTCCAAAGCCATGTAGATAAAAAACAGAGAAGGAAAACTACAGACCAATCTCCCTAATGAACATAGATGCAAAAAATTTAAATAGAATAATAGCAAAGAGACTCCAGCAAGTGATCAAGAGACCATGACCAGGTGGGATTTATACCAGGAAATCAAGGGTGGCTCAACATTAGGAAAACCATCCACATAATTGACCATATCAACAGTCTAACAAAAAAATCACATGATTATCTCAATAGATGCTGAAAAAGCC
>NW_025347645.1:0-1010 GCF_016433145.1 Gracilinanus agilis | reverse complement strand
TCCACTCAACCCATTTCTCCTGCTACTGCCACACCCCCTACTCAACCGCATCCCACCCTGCCCCTACTGTTTCTCCAGCTCCATTCCCTCCCCATTTCAACCCCTCCCCAGTCCCTGATGCCTCCTATTCTTCCTCCCTTGCCCCAGCTCCCAACCCTTTCTCCTTTGCCTCAGCCCCTAACCCTTCCTCCCTTGCCCCAGTCCCTCCCTCCCTGCCCATTTCACTTCACATCCTGCTCCTCCTACCTCTCATCCTTCTAACCCTCCCTGCCTCCAGCCCCTTCCCCTTAGCTTACCTACCCTTCCCCCCTCTCCTTACCTACCTCACTAATCACCAGACAGGGAGCCTAGAGGCAGGAACACAAAATGATACAGCCCAAAGCTTATTCCCCTTAAGGGAAGAACCCACCTTCAATAAAAATGGGGAGTTGGTGCCTATAAGATACCATACACCCTTCAACTCTCAAGATTTAACTAGATTAAAAGAAAATATGCCTACTTTTGAGACAGAACCAATCTTAATTATGAAAAAATTAGAGAATATATTCCAAACTTATGACCCCAATTGGAAGGATGTTGACAATCTATTAGAACAGCTTCTAACAAACAGTGAAAAAAATAGAATCATCTCTCTGGCCAATCAGAAGCAAGGTAGGANAACCAATCTTAATTATGAAAAAATTAGAGAATATATTCCAAACTTATGACCCCAATTAGAAGGATATTGAAAATCAATTAGAATAGCTTCTGAAAATGGTAAAAAAAAATAGAATTATCTCTCTGGTCAATCAGAAGCATGTTAGGGGAGGAATTAAATGGCCCCTCCAGGATCCAAAATGGAATTACAATTCTGACTTAGATTTCACAAAATTATGCCATGGCAGAGAAGCATTATTTTCAACCATGAAAGCTTGCTCTGGTACGCCTAAAAGCTGTTAAAAATTCGGGGAATCCAAACAATATACCAATGAAACTCCCTCCTAGTTTTTGGACGGGCTTACTGAGGTGGA
>NW_025347644.1:778-1271 GCF_016433145.1 Gracilinanus agilis | reverse complement strand
CCTTCTCTTCTCCTTCCTTTTTGTCTCTCTTCTACTTTCGGTCTCTCTTCTCCTTTTCTCCCTTTTCTTTTCCCTTCCTTCAGTCTACTTGTTTTTTTCTTTCTCTGTCTTTTCCTCTCCCTACCATTATTCTTGTCTCCTTTTTCTGTCTTTCCCTTTCTCACCTCTCTCATATATACATACATACATACATGCATGCATGCATGCATGCATACATGCATATATACATATATGTAATTCATATTTCTCTTGCCCTCACCCTCTAGAGGCCCTGTATCTGTCTCCCTCTGTCCGTTTCTCTGTCCCTCTTCCTGTGTTTATCTCTTCTCTCCTCTCCTTTTCTCACACTCTCTCTGTCCCTCTTTCACTTACATTTTTTCTGTTTCCCTCTCTGTTTCTCTTTTCTCTCTTTTTCTCTCTCCAATTCCATTTCTTTTCTATTTCTGTCTCTCCTTCTCTCTGTCTCTGTCTCTCTGTCTCTTTCTCTCCCTCT
>NW_025347644.1:0-691 GCF_016433145.1 Gracilinanus agilis | reverse complement strand
TCTCTGTCTCTGTCTCTCTGTCTCTTTCTCTCCCTCTCCCTCTGTCTTAGTTTACCTCTCTCCTTTCCCTATGTTTGTATGTCTCTCCCTTCCTCACTTTACCTTTCTGTCTCTGTGTCTTTGATTCTCTTTCCTTCTCTTCACACTTTTTTCTCACTCTGTCCTCTCCATATCTTCCTGTCTCTCTATTTCTCTCTCTCCATCTCCTAGCCTCTCACTTTTTCTCTCCCTCTCCCTTTGTCTCTTTGTTTCTCTCTCTCCCACTGCTCTTTCACTCCCCATTCTGTTTCTCTCCATTCCTCTCTATCTCTGATTCTCTACCTTTTTCCCTTTGTCTCCAAATGTTGCTCTCACCCTGATTCTGTCTCCCTGTTTCTCCCTCCCTAAATTCTCTCATTCTCTGTACCTGTGTTGTGTGTCTATATTTCTCTCTGCCTCTCTCTCTGTCTCATTGAGCTGCTCCCTCTCATTCTGTCTAAACTTGTCTCAAGCCCTCTGTCTCTCCTTCTATCCCTCTGTTTCTGTCTCTTGTCTTTCTCTCTTTCTCTCTGTGTATCTCCCTCTATCTCTATCTGTCTCTTTCTGTTTTTCACCCTGTCTCTCCCTAGGTCTCTTACATCCCTGCCTGTCCCTCTGTCCCTCTCTCTTTGTGACTCATCCTTTCTAATCTCTTCTTCTTCTTCCTCCCTCA
>NW_025347643.1:598-1412 GCF_016433145.1 Gracilinanus agilis | reverse complement strand
CAGTTCTCTCTTGGCTGGCTCTGGTGTGCCCTGAGATTCAGGATGGTGGGGAGTTAAGACCAGCTTCTGTGAGGTCACTGGTTTTGTTACCAAACATTCCCTTGTTGCTATGACAATGGGGCCCAAACAAACCTCACTCTCAGCCAGATGAAGCTTGCCCCTCCTTGACACTGTACTTTCCGAAGAGGATACTGGTTAAGAGAGTGAATTGAATCCATTCTCCTCATCCTAGCATCTCTTTGACCACCGAGAGAATCTCGTGTCTTCTTTGTCACCAGGGCTCCCCTCATCCTGGGTCTTCCCGCAGAGGCTTGCCTTGAATACATTGGAGGTACCTTTCCTCCCACTGTCCCCCAGCTCCATCTCTGCCTCACCAAATCCTCTATGGAGGCACAGGTCCAATTTCAATCAGGAAAAATCATTTCCCCATGAGTACCAAATCAGGGGGTTAAATTCTCCTTGTGAAAAGGGATCTCCAAGGCCATATACCCTTTTCTGAAATATGAAAATCAGAGGGTCCAAAAGGGGAAGAGCCTTAGGGCTGGGGGGCCCAGGCAGTAAGGGGACGTGCTCCAAAATTGCGTTGGAAATAACCCTTGAGAATTTCATGCTGTAAAACGTCAAGATGAGGCTCTGGGCCCTGCTAGGTCCCACAGAGTTTCTTACCTGCCCTTTGAGTGTCTCCTACCATGAGGGCCCTTAAGAAAAGATTGGGTTTCTGGGCAGCCTGACCTGAAGACAAGAGGTTATGGGTTCAAATGTGGCTTCAGATATTTCCCAGGAAAGTCTGTCATACCACCCTTCACTTAGCCCT
>NW_025347643.1:0-534 GCF_016433145.1 Gracilinanus agilis | reverse complement strand
CTTGGGGCAGTCGTTTTCTTTAAAAGTGACAAAAACCTGCGTGGAGGCTATGTGAGCACCTTTCCCCAGCCAGCCTCCCCTCTTTCTCCCTCCCCCAAGATTTTGTTTCAGTGCTAAGGAAGACACTCAACAGGACAGTAATTTTGTAGTACTCAAAGCTTCTCCAAGGCAAAGTCCAACAATGGTCTTCCTTTGCCTCCCAGTTCTCTCTTGGTTGGCTCTGGTGTGCCCTGAGATTCAGGATGGTGGGGAGTTAAGACCAACTTCTGTGAGGTCACTGGTTTTGTTACCAAACATTCCCTTGTTGCTATGACAATGGGGCCCAAACAAAGCCTCACTCTCAGCCAGATGAAGCTTGCCCTTCCTTGACACTACTTTCTCAGTTCAAATGTTGCTTCAGACATTTCCCAGGAAAGTCTGTCATACCACCCTTCACTTAGCCCTCACCACTCTTCTGCCTTGGAACTGCTCCACAGTCTGTATTCTGAGACAGAAGGGAAGGGTTTCCAAAAAAGCAAAGGAAAGAAGAGCTGA
>NW_025347642.1:0-1101 GCF_016433145.1 Gracilinanus agilis | reverse complement strand
CATCTATCTATTCCATGTGCTCTATTTATTGTTATCCATTCTGTGAGCTCACTCTCTTCCATCTCTGTTTTCTATCTCTTCTATGACTTCTTCCTATTCTATCCATCTGTCTTTAGTATCTACATTTATATCTGATCTCTCTGTTCTAACCATTCTACATGTTCTATCTATTTTATGTACTCTCTCTGTTCCACGTGCTCTACTTATTCCATCTACTCTCTCAAACTGCTCTTCTACCTTTTGTATCTGTGTTCTATCTGATTTATTGGTTCTTTCTACTCTGAGTGTTATATATTTCATCTCTTCCATGAGTTTTCTTCCATCTTTCTTCTATCATCTATCTTTAGTACCTATATGTTCTGAGTTCTATCTTTTCCATCTATTCTATGTGTTCTATTTCTTCTATCTGTTCTGTGTTCTATCTATCCTTCCTTTTTAATGTGCTCTACCTTTTCATTCTATTCTAACTTGTTCTAGCTCTTCCTCTCTTTTATAACTAGTTATTCTATTTGATCTCTTCTCTGTGTNTTCAAACTTTTCTAACTACTGTGTCTGTCTCCTATCTGTTCTTTGTGTTTTATCTCATCTATCTATTCCATGTGCTCTATTTATTGTTATCTATTCTAAGATCTCACTCTCTTCCATCTGTTTTCTATCTCTTCTATGACTTCTTCCTATTCTATCCATCTGTCTTTAGTATCTACATTTATATCTGATCTCTCTGTTCTAACCATTCTACATGTTCTATCTATTTTATGTACTCTCTGTTCCATGTGCTCTACTTATTCCATCTACTCTCTAAAATTGCTCTTCTACCTTTTGTATCTGTGTTCAATCTGATTTATTGGTTCTTTCTACTCTGAGTGTTATATATTTCATCTCTCCATGAGTTTTCTTCCATCTATCTTCTATCATCTATCTTTAGCACCTATATATTCTATGAGTTCTATCTTTTCCATCTATTCTATGTGTTCTATTTCTTCTATCTGTTCTGTGTTCTATCTATCCTTCCTTTTTAATGTGCTCTACCTTTTCATTCTATTCTAACTTGTTCTAGCTCTTCCTCTCTTTTATAACTAGTTATTCTATTTGATCTCTTCT
>NW_025347641.1:0-1562 GCF_016433145.1 Gracilinanus agilis | reverse complement strand
CCTTAAAAAGAGATCTGAAAGTTTATTGCTTGCTAATTACTTTCAGCATTTCCCCTCAAGATAGTAAATAAGCTTATTTGGGATTGGTAAAAAGGATTTTTGACTACACTACTTGTAACTGGTCATTTGCGTATATTATTGTATTTGCTGATTTCTGTAAGGTTTAAATTTTTAAGTTTATCTGTATTCATCAAATTAATATCTATTCTGTTATATGATTATTTGTCTGTACCATTTCCCTATGATTTTACTGAACAACATATCCTTGTAAAAAGCCCATGAACATCTTACGCAAATTTTTTTTTAAGTTGTAAAAAGCCCACAAGTCTTATGTATGTTGGATTTGTCATCTTAACTACTGAGGTCACATGCTGCTTATACAATCTTGGAGAATATAATGACTTAAGAATTTAAATTGTAATTTTATAAGGGGTCTTTAGAAATGANGCTAATTACTTTCAGCATTTCCCCTCTAGATAGTAAATAAGCTTATTTGGGATTGGTAAAAAGGATTTTTGACTACACTACTTGAACTGGTCATTTGCTTATATTATTGTATTTGCTGATTTCTTTAAGGTTTAAATTTTTTAAGTTTATCTGTATTCATCAAATTAATATCTATTCTGTTATATGATTATTTGTCTGTACCATTTCCCTATGATTTTACTGAACAACATATCCTTGTAAAAAGCCCATGAATATCTTACGCAAATTTTTTTAAGTTGTAAAAAGCCCATGAGTCTTATGTATTCTGAATTTGTCATCTTAACTACTGAGGTCACATGCTGCTTATACAATCTTGGAGAATATAATGACTTAAGAATTCAAATTGTAATTTTATAAGGGGTCTTTAGAAATGACTTTAGATACCTTCTGAATGGATGATAGGTTTTCATATATATATATAAGGAAGACAAAAAAAGAGCTCCTGCATGCATGATATTTTAACATTTTAGTTTAATTTACTTTCCCCCCAGAAGGATCTAAAATTCTTGGTAATGTTTTAGACCCAAATAGGTTTTCAGCAGCAATTGCCAAGATTGAAAGATTTGCTATACCTGTAGAATTTGT
This sequence comes from Gracilinanus agilis, assembly GCF_016433145.1. Classification (NCBI taxonomy): domain Eukaryota; kingdom Metazoa; phylum Chordata; class Mammalia; order Didelphimorphia; family Didelphidae; genus Gracilinanus; species Gracilinanus agilis. Next base: position 491 of record NW_025347641.1, on the reverse strand, counting down.
GACAATTATAAATTTTAGGAATTTGGTACTTTATTTGAATGTACATTATCTACTATATTATTATTTCTATAAATATGTTATTCCGTAAAAATAATTTGCATTCACAGTATGTGGGAAGCCAATAAGAGAAACAGTCTCAGATAAAAATCTGAGACTCCTCTTTTGACTCCTTTTAGGATCTTTGTGATTTCCTGTTGAAAAAAATACTGTGGCCTTATTGAAAACTTTAAGTTCCTAGCAAACCTACATTTAAGAGCTTAACACTTTTCCCCTTTGGCCAGGAATGCAGCTGACTGGTAGAGCCAAGGCCAAAACCTTAGCGGGGGCAATTTAACCCTGAGAAAATATTCCCTGACTTGGCTTTCTGATAAGAACCCAGTCAAAATTCAAACTTGGCCTTGTTCTATTCTGAAGCCAATGAGACCTTTTCTGTTTTGATATGACAATTTGTAACTTCTGCACATCTGAGAAGTTTCAGGGGGGGAGGTTGT
>NW_025347640.1:0-2175 GCF_016433145.1 Gracilinanus agilis | reverse complement strand
AGGAAGGAAGGAAGGAAGGAAGGAAGGAAAGAAGGAAGGAAAAAAGGAAAAAAGGAACATTCATTAAGGATTTACTATGTGCCAGGAACTATTTTAAGCATTTTAAAAATGTTATCTGCTTTGATCCTTATACCAATAGTGAAAAGTAGGTGCTATTATCATTTCAATTTTACATTTGAGGAAACTGAGGGTAACAGTGGTTAAGTGGCTTTCCCAGGACCACACATTAATTAGTAAGTGTCTGAGGCTGAATCCAAATGAAGGTCTTCCTGATTCTAAGCCCAATACTCTATCCACTTTGCCACCTAGTGAGCTGCCTCATAGATTAAAAGATTAGAAGATTTTACACAAAGTTTAACATACACTTACTAAGTGATGCTTCTCAAGTCTTTTCTCTCCAGGACCAGGATCCTCTCCTTTATCTAGTCACCACCATGTCCCCACATACCTCATTAACCAAAACCTTCCCTCTTGACATTGCAACAAATATTAAAATATTGGAAGAGAAGGGGACCTGTAAGACCCTTTATCATTCTAAATCTATGATCCCATGATAAGAATCTTTGAAAGCATTAGTCAAGCAGCAAATATTTCCCAGAATGCCATCCTTAGATATTAACTGTTTATGGTGGAGGTGCTGAAGGAATGAAGAATCTGGCATTATAAGGACTGAAAACATTCTAGCTCCTCAATTTGTGAATCCTCTTTGGACTTAGGTTGGGAGCCAACTTGACTCCCCAATGCCTAGTCCCCCTGCTTTCTTAATTAAGAGTTTCACCATTTGTTTTATGAAAGCCATAAACTTGCTGTTCCCATCTCATGGTCAGTATTTGTAGAGACATATGTTTAGTTGGTTTTCAGAGTTTAGAGCAATATCTAGCACATAGCTGGTTCCTAATAAATATTTACTAATTAATTGATTACTTTTCATGAAGAGGTGGGAAGATTGATACATGTGATGGTCAAGGTTCTCAGCATCTTTCTCTAATGCAGCCATTTTTTTACCCTTACCATCTATCTTGGTATCAATTCTAAGACAGAAGAATGGTAAGGACTAGACAATTAGGATGAAGTGATTTGCCCAGGATCACATAGTTAGGAAGTTTCTGAGGGCAAATTAGGACCCAGGTCCTTCCTCCCAACTCCAAATTTGGCACTCTATCTCCCATGCTACTTAACTGTCATAATCTCATTCTTTTTTCATGAGACCTACACAGCTTTACCTCTCTTGTACTGTCACTTCTGACTACTTATTAGGTACTATTTGTGCCCTACTTTCTTCCTGTTCCAGGGATTCTGAATTGGGTGCAGAAAGACTGATGGATGGAAAAAGGCAGTAGAGCTGTAAATGTCTCTGATCTTCACTGTGGAGTCAAAGATGGGAAGATAATGTGGCCACTGGAGAGAACTGAGCCCTGCTCAGAAACTCCTAGGAGAAACCTTAAGGTGAAAACTTTGGCACTAAAAGGACCATGCGATTGACTGAAAGCAGGATAATAGAGACAATAATAGAGAAAAAGCTTTACTCATAAGAGGAAAGCAGGTTAGAGATAGGGAGAAAATGTTAATCTTCTATGGAAAATGTTTTAATTATAAGTAAAATTTTGTTTTAAAAATAACAATCTGGGTCCAATGGAAATTTGAAATTCATACTCTAGTTACCCTCCTTAACTTCTTTTTGGTAGCTGTTCTGTTGTATTTAATGTGATTTAATATATTTAGAAAAAGAGGAAGAGAAGATTTGGATCCTACAAATCCCTGGCAAGAAATCATTGGAGATTAAGAGACACCAGTTTACAAAATGATAAGAACTAGCTTAGTGGAGTTGCTCTTTAGACAAAACTGTTTAAATACTTCTAATATGGGGGTGAATCGGTGCCAAGCCGAGAATAACTTTTCCTAAGAATCTCAGCAAAAATATGAACTAAATGTGGTCTCTCCCTAGCAGGTGGAAGAAAAGCAGATTATTACCAGAGTTAATAGGAATTTATTTCTTAACTCTCAAAAGCACCTGAAAATATACTAAAGGCCTAATGCCTAAGAGAGATAGAGAGAAAGAGTGGGTAAGAAAGACAAAGAGACAGAGAGAGAGAGAGAGAGAGGAGAGACAGAGAAAGAGAGACTGAGAGAGAAAAAGACAGAGAGGGAAAAAGAGAGAGAAGGGGAGATAGAGAC
>NW_025347639.1:0-1007 GCF_016433145.1 Gracilinanus agilis | reverse complement strand
GAAAGGGAGGGAGAGAAGAGAGAGGGATGGGGAGGAGGAGGGAGAGAAGGATGGAGAGAGGGATGGAGAGAAGAAGGAAGAGAGGGATGGAGAGAGGGAGGGAAAGTGTCACAGGCAAAGGGGGAGGGGCTGGAGAGCTGTTAATTTACAAAGCTTAAAATAGCAGCTGCTAATGGGCTTTTACTCTCCCTCTTTAGTCTCTGCAAGGTCACAATCAGAACCAGCCCGTGATTGATTCCAAAGTGGAATTCAGCACTTCACATCTATAATGGACATTAAAAACTGAACAGAGCTGGTTCAGGGAGCTGCCGGGTTCCTGAGTCACACAGCAAGTGTTTCGCATAATGAATATGTAGGGTGGAGCCATGCCCAGTTCTGATTGCAGGCCTTCATAATTATCGCATTAGGCCAAGCAATTAATTCCATTGATTTGACGAACCCCATCCATTGTCTGGGCCCTTGCATGCCATTTTGCAAACAAAGTTTCTTTCTTGGAGANGAGGGAAGAAGAAAGGGAGGGAGAGAAGAGAGAGGGATGGGGAGGAGGAGGGAGAGAAGGATGGAGAGAGGGATGGAGAGAAGAAGGAAGAGAGGGATGGAGAGAGGGAGGGAAAGTGTCACAGGCAAAGGGGGAGGGGCTGGAGAGCTGTTAATTTACAAAGCTTAAAATAGCAGCTGCTAATGGGCTTTTACTCTCCCTCTTTAGTCTCTGCAAGGTCACAATCAGAACCAGCCCGTGATTGATTCCAAAGTGGAATTCAGCACTTCACATCTATAATGGACATTAAAAACTGAACAGAGCTGGTTCAGGGAGCTGCCGGGTTCCTGAGTCACACAGCAAGTGTTTCGCATAATGAATATGTAGGGTGGAGCCATGCCCAGTTCTGATTGCAGGCCTTCATAATTATCGCATTAGGCCAAGCAATTAATTCCATTGATTTGACGAACCCCATCCATTGTCTGGGCCCTTGCATGCCATTTTGCAAACAAAGTTTCTTTCTTGGAGA
>NW_025347638.1:0-1670 GCF_016433145.1 Gracilinanus agilis | reverse complement strand
AAAAAAAAACTGAGCAGAACTTTAGAGATATATTTCTTCTTGATTTGGGGAAAAATTAAGAGAATTTATGTATAGTTTTAAATGTTTATATTCAAGTGCTTATTGTTCCAATAAGTATCATGAATGAATTTAAGTATAACTATAAAGAAATTTATTAGCAACATTTTGCACAGAATAAAGTTTATTGTCTGTTATTTGCAGGAAAATAGGAAATGCATAAAATATAATAAAGCTTCAGCACACTGGAAGAAAAGTGGTCATTGGTCATGTAAATATCAATGTACTCTGGCTTTATTGCCAAAAGTATCAATTTGCTTCAAAATGTTTTAAGTGGGGTTTTTAATTTCAAGTCACATTTAAAAATTCAATGAATACTCTATTCTATGAGTTTTTAAAATTAAGGAAAAGTTTGACTATTTTCATTTGTAAATTAAAACTAATTAAAGGAAAATGAGGATAGTAAATTAGTTTGCCTTTTTATAGAGCATAAATTATAATAATTTTATATAAACTCATTGCAAATTGTATTGTGCCATGTTCTGAACACTGAGTTCTATAATTTCTGTAATTAAAGAATATTAAAATGTTGTAAAATCATATTTTCAGCAAAAAAGTCATAACTTTAAAAAATGCCTATTTGGAATCTTTAAGTGTTCATTTTCCATTTTTCAACACAGAGAAAAATAACAGAGGGAATTCATTTCACACTATTGTTGCTTATATTACATTAAAAGGAAATTGCTGTTTTATGAAGTATACTCAGAGTAAACACTCTTTAGTAATTCCCACAGATAAGCAATAAAGACTAAAGAGTACAGAACTTATGTACATACTAATTAGTAGTATATCACAAAGGGGTTGGGTTTATTATTTGGTTTAGCTATTATAGGTCTTATTAAAATATTTAAATTTATAATTTATTTATATATTATATACAATATATAATTTATGTAATATATTTTTATATTTTCTAACTGGATTGTAAAGAGAAAAATGTTTTATTCTGATNTTAAATTTATAATTTATTTATATATTATATACAATATATAATTTATGTAATATATTTTTATATTTTCTAACTGGATTGTAAAGAGAAAAATGTTTTATTCTGATCTAATTAAGGACGTTTTTGGGAAGATAACAACCTATAAGCATGGTAATTTCTAGTATGGAAACTCATCCTATTAATAATGCTATCACTTGAAATTTTGAGAAAAATGCTTGAGAGGTTAAGTTGCTTGAAAGATTAAATTACTCATCCATTATCTAAGAGCAATTATATGACAGTCTTCCTTATACTTTACATGGGGATGATAAAGGGGAGTATGCATGGGAATTTCTTCACAGACTATCAGATTGGATGTACCAAAAGAAAATACAATTGAATAAATTAAGCAGTTTTCTATTTTTAATAAGAAAGATCAAGTAGTACAATACTAGACATCAAGTTAGCAAATTAGGATTCGGTCGTTTTAGGTGCTTATAAGTTGTGTGACAATGATGAATTAGTGTGCGTTTATAAAATACTAGGATTTATCTTTGTTTCAATAAATATTTAAGTGCCTACTATGTGTCAGAGTCTGTGTTAGGTGCTGAGGAAACAAAAGAATGTGAAAAAAGCAAAAGGGAGAGGAGGAAGGAAGGAAGGAAGGAAGGAAGGAAGGAAGGAA
>NW_025347637.1:0-1217 GCF_016433145.1 Gracilinanus agilis | reverse complement strand
AGAAAGAAAGAGAGCCAGGGAGAGAGAGAGATATAGACATTGAGAAGAGAGAGAGAGAGACTTAGAGACAAAGAGAAAGACAGAGAGAGACTGAGAGAGAGAGAGAGAAACACACAGAGAGGAGAGACAGAGAGACAGAGAGAGAGGAGATAGAGAGAGGAGAGAGAGAGAGTTAGGACAGGGAAAACAAAAGAGAGAGAGACTTGGGAGAGAAACAGAGAGAGAGACAGAGACTGAGAGAGCGACAGAGAGAGATACAGGGAGAGAGATGGAAAGAGAGACAGAGAGAGACAGAGAGATAGAGAATGAGACAGAGAAAGAGAGAGTCAGCAAGCTAGAGAGAGAGTGTGTGTGAGAGAGACAGAGAGATAGAGAGACAGACAGAAAAAGAGAAATATATATATAGAGTCAGGGACAGGAGAGAGAGACACACAGAGAGACACAGAGAGACACACAGAGAGAGACAGAGAGAGATATAAAGAGATATATATATATAGAAATGGAGAAAAGGAGAGGAGAGAGAGGAGAAAGAGAGAGATTGGGTAGAGAAACAGAGAGAGAGACACACAGACACAGAATCATCAAGGTGAGAGAGAGAGAGACATGAGAGAGAAAGATAGTGAAAGAGACAGAGGGGAGAGAGAGGAGAGAGAAAGAGAGAAAGAGACAGAGGAGAGAGAGAAAAAGAGAGATAGTGGAATGGGAGANAAGAGACAGAGGGGAGAGAGAGGAGAGAGAAAGAGAGAAAGAGACAGAGGAGAGAGAGAAAAAGAGAGATAGTGGAATGGGAGAGACAGAGAGACAAAGAGAGATAGAGCAAGAAAGAGGAGATAGAGAGAGGAGAGAAAAAGAGAAAGGGTGAGAGTAGAGAGACAGAGAGAAAGAGACAGGAGAGAGAGAAAGAGAGAGAGGCGAATGAGAGAGACAGAGAGAGACAAAGAGAGAATAAGAGATAGGATATATAGAGACAGGGTTGAGAGAGATAGAAAGAGATGAGAGAGGTAAGTGTGGCGAAGACAAAGTATGAGACAGAGGTGACAATGAGAGAGAGATAAAGAGAGGGAGAGGAGAGATATAGAGAGAAAGAGAGAAGAGGAATGAGAAAGAAATAGAGGCACAGAGAGATGAAGTGAGAGAAAATTTATAGAGAACGAGGGTTCTGAAAGATAGAGAGCGCGGAGACAAAGCACGACAAAGACAGAGAAATAGAAGACAGA
>NW_025347636.1:835-1216 GCF_016433145.1 Gracilinanus agilis | reverse complement strand
TGTCTCTCTCTCTGTCTCTCTGTCTCTGTCTCTGTCTCTGTCTCTCTTTCTTTGTCTCTCTGTCTCTCTGTGTCATTCTCTCTCTCTTTCTGTATCTCTCTCTCCATGTCTCTCTCTCTCTCTCTCTCGCTCTCGCTCGGTTTCTCTCTCAGTCTCTCTCTGTCTCTCTGTCTCTCTGTCTCTCTGGCTCTGACTCTGGCTCTGTCTCTCTCTCTCTCTCTCTGTCTCCCTCTCTCTCTCTCTCTCTCTGTTTCTCTCTCCTTGTCTCTCTCTCAAACTCTCACCCTCTCTCTCTCTTTCTCTCTGTCTCTCTGTCTCTCTCTCCATATCTTTCTCTCTCTCTCTGTTTCTCTCTCTCTCTCTCTCTGTTTCTCTCTCTAT
>NW_025347635.1:0-11995 GCF_016433145.1 Gracilinanus agilis | reverse complement strand
TCTCCCTCCCTTTCTGTATCTATCATTTTGTCTGTTTCTGTTTCACTCTTAAACTCTCTCCCTCTTTCTCCTCCTTTCTCTGTCACTACCTCTCCATCTCTCATTCTTTTTGCCTCTCTATCTCCCTCTGCTTTATTCTCCATCTCTGTCCCTGTTCTTTCTCTCCATCTTTTTCAGTTCTTATATCTTTCTATATTTGTCTCTCTGTTTCTTAATCTTTTTTTATGTATCTAGACTCATGTATCTGAGGTTTGGGAAAAGAAGGGGATCCATTGGTAGCTGAAGTTTGATTTTCCTTGGGTCACCAAACATGGCAATTTATCTTTGGGGGAAAATTCTTATGTCCTCAGTTTCTATAGGTGTTTTGGGGTTTCTTTTGTGTAGTTTTTGGGTTTCTTTTGTGTAGTCCAGCATCTTAAATGAATATAATGTAATTTGAATTTTGAACCATAGGACTCTCTCAGCATCCCACTTTCATTGTCACGTTACTTCCTTAGGTTTTTGAGATAAAATTTTGTATGACACTGACCCTCTCTCTCTTTTCCCTGAAATGAGGCTGGGAAAGCAGGCTTTACTCAGGCTTTTACTTTTGTCCTTTTCTTTCTTTTGCTTCAGGTGATTATTAATAAATCTTACAAAATATAATACTTGGAGTTATTGGATATTAATTTAAATTTTACAGTATCAAGGTTTTCCTTGATTTGAATACTTGAAAATCTGCGTGACCTTGGGCCAGTACCTAACCCCATCAGGGCATAAAAAGTTCAAGTAGAGTCATATTGTCATTCCCTCCTACTTTGTCATAACTTGCTAGCTTATTCATGAGACCCTAGCTGGGCCAGAAAGCATTTCAGGCCTCCATTCCACACCTGCTCCATCCCACCAGCCCCCTCCATGTTTGTTAAATGAGTGAATTTTATGTATGAAAATGAATCTCTTCTCAGCCTTTTGGCTAAGGTCAAGTTGATATATGAAAATGGAGGTCAAATCTGTTTGACATTACCATTACAGACAACCTTTGGATTATCTCAAAAGCTGGTATTTTTTAGTTTTTTGAAAGTTGATTACTATTGTCATTTTCTACTCTGTTTTATGTATCCAATCAATCTGACTCATCCTTAATTTGATTTTTTAGCTAGAAACTGACTATTTTTATGTTTACCTCTGTAGTAGAGTTGGAGATGTGATACTGCTGGGCCAACTACTTTCTATATTTTTTCAATGATTCTTTTGATATTCTTCATTTTGTCCTTCACATCTGGGGCCTGTTATTAGTAATATTAGATTAGCTGGTTATTAGGTATTGATTATATAAGGAGCTGGAGCTGGGAATTCCAGGTTGGAATGAAGGAGGAGGAAGTCTATGTGTGTTCTGTGTGTGGACTCCATGAGTGGTAGGCAAAAACTGTTGCCAGCCTGGGAGACCTCAGAGGAAAGGACACCTTGCATCCTATTTTCCCCTGGGATCCTGTGTTGTGTGGCATTTAAGGAAAGAACAAGAGAAGAGGACAGTGCTTCAAGCAAACCCCTTACTGCTTGGTTCCTGAGACAACTGTAGCTCCTGGCATCCAGACATCATCAGTGGATTGCAGTGAGAAATCCCAAAGCCACAAAAGCCCCAGCTGTACTCAAGCCTGGCAGGTTCCAGGTTTGAGGCAGAAACCCAGAGACTCCAGTATAGCTCCTTGGGCCCTGTTAGTTAGATAGCTTAAATTAGTGTAGTGAATAAGTCCTTCCCTGTCCCTTTGGGTTTTGTTATTAGGTGTTAAGATTTTAGAGTAGTCATTCCTATCCCTCCTTTTAGTTGTTTCTAATTAAAACCCAATTTCACCTTGTTACTTTGTCAGTTAATTCAAGGCCTCTGGCCAGAGTGACAGTTGGCTGTTATTTTTCCATTTGGGAGTGGTGTAGCTGTACAAGACTTCAGTGTTCAGTTATAGTCTCTCTTACATCCCAGAGAGTGTTCCCACAAACCTCATAGTTGATTTTTAATATCCCTGGTGACCCCATTACTTATATTTTCCTACAGGCCCTGGTGTAAAAGGGGAGAACGGTCAGGAAAATTATAGCAAGGAGTGAAGAACAAGTCATGAGCAAGCTACACACCCCCCCCCCCATCTGCAGGTCCATTTTCAGAATCTAAATCCAAGCCAATATTCAGACACTGACAAAGTTTGCCTGGGCCAATAGAGGTCCAAACCAACCCACATTCCTTGAGGTTTCAAACCTGTGGTGAAGTCTAGATTCCCAGCCCAGGGTAGTATGTGCTGAAGTGGGCTAATTTGTATGAAGTCAGAGGAAGCAAGACATCCCAGACTGGGCCTCTTGTGAGAATGTGGATCACAGTTTCAGGTGGCTGATAGTATAGAGAGGGGTACAGATTTTTATGCCAGGGGCTCAGGGCAAAACTCCAGGACAGAGCACTTAACTGTGTTTCTGATTGGGTCAAGTACACAATGAGACCAAAAATGGGCCTAAACCTGGGGCCAGAATTTGAGCAGCCCCTGACCTGAACAATTTCAGAGTGAGGTCAAAAGCTATGCCCAAGCCTCAAGCACGTCATTAAACTATCAGTATCTCAAGGATTAACTGAATCAGCAGTGGGAGGAGGCCCTCATGGCTCTCAGCCCTCGGACCATCATACCACCTTTGAAGAACTAAAACTGGCAAAACTCCAAAATTAAGCTAAGGGCAGCATCAAGAAAGGACTGAGTTTTAAGAAGGGACAGACTATGAGATTCAGGAAGATAAAAGATCTGGGTTTAAAATCCAGAATCACCTTTCCAGCAAAACTGAGTATAATTCTTTTAGAGTTAAAAAATGGAAATGCAATATGATAGAAGATTTCCAAGCATTCCTTAGTAATAAGCCAGACATTAACAAAAAATCTGAAATCCAAACACGAGAAGCTTCCCAAGAGAAGCTTCAAAGGGTAAATAAAAAAGAAAATTTAAGGGACTCATTAAGATCAAAATATTTCTATGTCTACATGGAAAGAGCATATCTATGAAGGGGATGTGAAAGGAGAAAGGTAGGAGTATAGGATGGATGGGAGAAAGGAGAGAGGAAGTAGAGGATGGGAAAGCAAAGTATCAGTCCCCAGCCCCAGTAGGGGAAATTGACCAGAGCCCTCAAATGAATGAGAAGAGAGCAACTTTAGAGTTTTTAATAGCTAGGTTTTATTTAAATTAGGAAAGGAAAGGTCTAGGGAAAACTAAGAGGTAGAAAGAAAGGGAAAAAGGCACCAAGAGAGAGTTCAGATTCTCAGGGGAGAGAGAGCTAGTGAGAGTTCAGGGTAGAGTGAGCTCCATGTTAGGGAGCAGAGCTTCCAGGGTCAAGAGAGCTTCCAAGATTGAGAGAGAGAAAAGGCACCATACTTTCTCTTTTATACCTTCTCTGACACCTCCCACAAAAGCTGAAGGTCAGGAAACTGAGCCTCCTTTATTTTCTGCCTTTACACTTGCTGTCCTGCTATGGGTGGTAGGGAAAAAGAAACAAAACAGAAAAGCATCTCTAGGGGCTTGTTCATCACCATCCCAAACATAAGCACCAAAAACTGGGACAAGCCCAGGAAGGGTAGACTAAATTTTTTTCATTTTCTGCAGCAAGGGCCCAACTGGAAAATACTACACTCAGAGATTAAATTGACTCCCTTAGCAATGATTGGGGAAAACGGTCAAGGTTTTGGAGTCTGTGTGTAATCCCCAGGCCAAAAAACTAGCTGAGCTCATCACTGTCATGCAACCAGTAGAAAAAACTCCATTTGAGAAGAAATGCCTGGTTTGGTTAAAAAAGGGATGACTTGAATCTCTGCTGGTATCAGCATATTTAAATTCATTCATGAGTAGGGGACAGGTCATGATTACTGCAGAAGATCTCCAGGAAAGGCTGGACACTAGTATGTTCCAAGCCTGGGCACTGACAATCCCAGTAATTCTGATTTTAATATTTTTGTCTCTGCAAGTTCCCTAAGATTCTCTTTCCTCTGGAAGTCAAATAACCAATATTTTTAGAGTGGGTTATGAACAATAGGGAATGTGGACCTGAGGGGAAAGAAAAAAAAAAGAACTAAAAGTCTATAAATGAAATAACCTTAACTTAAAGAATGTGTCAAAGAACAAATCATAGAAGCAGAGAAAAATTCCTTTAAAATGACAATAAGTAGAAAATAAATCAAATTATTTGGGATGCTGCTTTCATTATATTTATGGGGACATTTTAAATCTTTACATGGCTACATCAATAAAAGAATAAGCAGACAAGTGATTTGGGGTGCAACTAAAAAACCAATAAATAAAAGAAAAAGTTATTGAACAAGCCATCTGTGAGTTCCCTAAGAAAAATATCGTGGGGCTAGTTGTTTTTACAAGTGAATTTTATCAAATATTTAAAGAGAAATTAATTGCAATGCTACATGAACTATTTAGAAAAACAGCTGAGAAAGGATCTGTTCCAATATATTTCTTATATCATGTAATAAGGAGATTAAATCTACCCTGCCAAAGTTTAAATTTAATCACCAAAATTGCAACACCATCACTTAATTCTCAAGTGAGGAGGTTTGTAACCCACATGTGCAAGAGGGGATGATAATTCAGAATTGACTGACTGCCCAATTCTGAATTATCACCAAAAAAAATTAAATAAAATACTAGCAAGGATATTATAGAAATATATCACAAGGATTATATACTATGACCAAAGGTTTTTTTTTAAATAGGACTTCAAGGATAGTTCAATATTTGGAAAACCATCATCTTAATTGGCAATATCAATAACAAAGCCAACAGAAAACATATGATTATCTCAGTATATGCAGAAAAACTTTTGACAAAATCCATTACCTGTTCTCATTAAAATAAATCAAGAACAATGGCAGGATTTTTAATGGAAATAAACTAAAAGCTTTCCTTAGAGATTGAGAGGCAAAAAAAGGATGCCCTTTATCACCACTAGTATTCAATATCATACTCTTAGCAAAAAGAGAAGAAGGAACTAAAGGAATTAGAATAGTCAATACGGAAATAAAATTATCGATCTTTTCAGATGCTATGATATTATAAAAATATCCTAAAGAATCAACAAAAAACTAATTGAGTAATAAAGAAATTTAGGAAATTGCATATCCTCAGCATTTTTCTGTACCAACAAAGAAGTGTAATAGTAAGAGTTTGAAAGAGTGAAGCCATTTAAAATAACTGAACACAATATAAAATACATGGGAACTTACATACTAAGATGAAGTTAGGAACAATATTATCACAACTCAAAAAAACTTTCCACATGAATAGAGTCCACATGAATTGCACATGGGTAGGTCAAGACAATATAATAAAAATTACAATGGTTCACCAGTTCAGTGCCATATGAATCCAACTACCCAAAATTATTTCTTAGAGCTTGAAAAAATAAAATTGATCTGGAAGAACAAATAGCCATGGATATCAAAGTAATTTATGAAATATGAAGGAAGGTGATTCAGCTGTCATGGATCTCAAAATGTTTCATGAAGTAGCAAACATAAAAAGAATTTGGTACAGGCTAAGAAATATAGTGGATCAATGGAATAGATTAGGTACTCAGCACATAGTAGTGAATGGGACTGATAATTTGATATTTCACAAATTTAAAGATACAAGATTTTGGGAAGGGAACTCAGTATTCCACAGAAAAAAAGAAAACAGTATGGCAGAAACAAGGCATATAACATCACTTCATGCCATTGTAAGAGGGAGATTTTAGATATTTTATAGATATATATTTAAAGTGTGGCCTCCAGGAATCAAAAATTCAGATTGATTCCGTAATTAAAATAGACCCAAGTCAGGATCAGGTTTAAGATAGTTTATTTACAATTAGGAAGGTAAAAGGTAAGGAAATAAAGAGAGGGAGAGGATAGTCCAGTCCTGCAGAGGCCCAGACTGAGAGAGAAGGTTAAAAGGCTAAATAAATGAGGCTACAATCCACAAGGCCTAGCAATCAGATAGACTAGAGCCTAGTTAAGGTAGAGTCTTGGAAAAATGCCAAGTTAGGCCAAGGAAGTCAGCCTAACTTACCCACGTGACCATTCAGAGTAGAAGCATTCTGAGGTCTCAGCTGAGCACCTTCAGCACCAAGTCCAAAGCTGGAACTTTTTTATTAGCTTGTAACTCACATATTTAAAGATATAGTGTCTCTCCTCATTTACAGAATTAGAAAAAAATTATAACAAAGTTCCTTTGGGAGAACAAAAGATCAAGCATATCAAGGGAAATAGTGAAAAAAAATGTGAAGGATGGGGGTATAGCAGTACAAGCTCTTAAACTGTATTATAAAGCAGTGGTCATCAAAATAATATAGTACTAGGTAACAGACAGAAGGGAGGATCAGTGGAATAGATTTGGGGTAAATGACCTCCAAGACATTGTATGTTAAACCCAAAGATCCAGGCTATTGGGACAAAAACTAACTATTTGACAAAAACTATAGGGAAAATTGGAAAAAAAAAGTGTGGGAGAGATTAGGTTTATATCATCATCTCACACCCTACATGAAGATGAACTCAGAATGGGTGAATGAGTTGAATATAATGAAGGAAAACATAAGTAAATCATGTGAACATAAAGTAGCATATCTGTTAGTTTGTGGAGAAGAAAGATTTCAAGACCCAGCAAGAGTTAGAAAAAATTACAAAATGTAAAAGAAATAATTATCATTACTTTAAATTAAAAATTTTGTACAAACAAATCCAATGTAACCAAAAATAGAAGGCAAGCAAAAAACTGAAAAAAAAAACTTTACAACAAAAACCTCTGACAATGGTCTAATTACTCAAATTTATAAGGATCTCAATCAATTGAATAAAAAAATCAAGCCATTCCCCAATTGATAAATGGACAAGGGACATGAATAGGCAATCTTCAGATGAAGAAATCAAAACTATCAATGAGCACATGAAAAATTGTTCTAAGTCTCTTATAATTAGAAAAATGCAAATCAATACAATGCTGAGGTACCACCACACATATAGCAGATTGGCTAACATGACAGCAATAGAAAATAAACTTTAGAGGGATTGTGGTAAAATAGGGACATTAATACATTGATGATGGAGTTGTGAATTGATCCAATCATTCTGCAAGGTCATTTGGAAGTATGCCCAGGCTTTAATAAAGACTGCCTTCTCTTTGTTCCAGTTATACCACTGCTTGATTTATACTGAAAGAGATCATAAGGAAAAAGACTTGTACAAAAATATTTATAATCTCACTCTTTGTGGTTGCAAAAAATTGGAAAATGAGGGGTTGCTCTTTGATTGGGGAATGACTAAACAAATTGTGGTATCTGTTGGCAATGGGATACTATTGGGCTGAAAGGAATAATGAACTGGAGGAAATCTATGTGAACAGGAAAATCCTTTAGAAATGGATTTAGAGTGAAATAAGAAGAACCAGGAGAACCTTAAACACAGAGATTGATATGCTGTTTCACAATTGATTGTAATGGACCTCTATACTATTAGCAATGCAATGATCCAAGACATTTTTGAGAGACTTATGAAAAGGAACACTATTGCCATCCAGAGAAATAACTGTGGAAGTAGAAACAGAGAAGAAAAATGAATACTTGTTCACATGGGTCAAAAGGGATATGACTGGGGATGTAGACTCTTTGATCACCCTAGTGCAAATATCATTAATATGGTAATAGTTCTTGATGAATGACACATGTAAAACCCAGTGGAGAGGACATTTTAGACTTCCTGGTTAAGATGGCAGCTGAGAAAAAGGCAGCTGCTTGATCTCTCCTAACTGAAACATATAAGACTCCTCAAGAAGACATAAAAACAAATCAAGAGGAATGAAGGGACTCCACAACAGGGAGCAGCATTGAAGGTATGTGAAATTGGGGCATTTCTATGCTATACGGGGGTGAAACAGCTCTCACCAAAATGCAAGTTGAGCAACCCTCTCCCCCACCCCACCCCACCTACAGTACCAAAGCTAGCACACAAGAGTTAGAGCAAGTATGGGGCACCAATTAAGTCCTTGGCAGCTATCTGGGGTCACCAGGGCCTGTTCCTGATAGCAGCAATACTTAAGACACCAAGAGGCTACAGAATGTGTGCAGACTTTGAACTCAGACCCTGAGCACAAGCACAAGCTCAGGTTCTTGAGTCCACGGATCTTGAGCGCAGGAGCGGATGTGGATCCTGAGCACAGGAGTGGACCTTGAGTGAGGACTCAGTGCTGAGAGGTGCATGACTGTAGAAACAGCACCCCTGAAACTATTAAAGGATCCTAAGACAGAGGAACAAACAAGGGGGTCACCAGGAGGCTTGGACCTGAGAACAATAAGATCTGAGACTTCAGGAGCCTAGAGAGTGCAAATAGACTCTGGGTGTAAGGAAAAACCTGAGGGGGCACAGGGCTAACAATGGCAAGCCATTCTCAAGAACCCCAAAAGGGAAAGATCATCAAGAAGAAATCTGTAACACTGGACAACTTTTACACAGAGAAAGTCCAGACAGCAGAGCAAACAGCAGAGGAGAACAAACAAGTAATCACATCCAAACCTTCCCAAAATAATGAAAACTGGTCACAAGCTATTGAAGAGTTCAAATCTGAGGTGAAGAGAAAGATGGAAGAGATCAGGCAAAAAAATAACAGTTTAAAAGACAGAATTTCACAATTGGAAAGGGAGGCAAGTGTACTGAATACTAGAAATGACCACATTGAAAAGGAAAAACAAAAGATTATAACCAAAAACCAGTCGCTAAGGGCTAGAATTCAGCAATTAGAAGCTAATGATTTCTCAAGACAGCAAGAACAAATAAAACAAAGTCAAAATACTGATAAAATAGAAGGAAACATGAAATATCTCACTGAGAAACTGACAGATCAAGAAAATAGGTCTAGAAGAGAAAATCTGAGAATCATCGGTCTTCCTGAAAAAGCAGAAATTAAAAGAAATTTGGACTCCATACTAAAAGAAATAACTCAGCAAAATTGCCCTGAAGTTCTATAACAAGAGGGCAATATGGACATTGAAAGGATCCATAGATCAGCCTTTACACTAGATCCTGTAAAGACAACCCCCAGGGATATAATAGCCAAATTCAAGTAAAAGAAAAAATTTTACAAGAAGCCAGAAAGAGACAATTCAGATATCAAGGAGCACCAATCAGGATCATACAGGATCTGGCAACCTCCACACTAAACGATCACAAAGCTTGGAATATGATATTCAGAAAGGCAAGAGAACTACCCATCAAAACTGACTATATTCTTCCAGGGGAAAGATTGGGCATTCAACAAGATAGAAAATTTCCAAGTATTTGCACAGGAAAGAGCAGGACTAAATGGAAAATTCCATATCCAACCACAAAAATCAAGAGAAACATGAAAAGGTAAATAGAAAACAGAAGGGAAAGTAAGAAAACTAATTTTTTTTTAAATTTGCCTCTTTAAGGGCTTCAATAAGATCTAATTATTGGTACTCCTATGTGGAGAAATGTTATGTATAATTCTCTGAAGTGAACTCTGTTTACCATTATAGCATTCACTATTATAATAATTAGAAGAATTATTCATAGGGAGAGGTTGGAATACTAAATGGTCTAAGATGATATGGGTGGGAGGGAAAGAGGGGGGTGAATAGTAGAGGATACCAAGAGAAACTTGAGTGAATAAGAAAAATAGGATATATTCTATTACACACAAAGAGGGCATGGGAAGGGGAAGGGATGAATAATATTATAAGAAGGAGAGGAAGAGAGCATTAAGAGTTAATATTTAAACCTTACTCTCAGTGTAATTAACCCTGAGAGGGAAGAGTAGCTATATCCATTGGGATATAAAACTCTATCTAACCCTACTGAAAAAGTCAGAAGTGATAAACCAAGGGGAGCAGGGGGTTGGGGAGGTCAAAAAAGAGAGGGGAGAAGAAGGGGGAGGGAAACATTAGGCCTTAAAAATAAAAAGAAGGGAATAATAAGGGAGGGGGTAAAAAGGGAAGTAAATCAAGGGAGGGGACAAGTGTTACTGCCTTAAAGCAAACCACTGATTTAAAAGGAACTAGTGTGAGATGAATGGAAAGAACTAGGGGAGGTTACCAAAATTTCGGCGAATACATAACTGATAATTATAACTCTGAATGTGAATGGGATGAACTCACCCATTAAAGAGAAGCAAATAGAATGGATTAGAAACCAAAATCCTAACATATGTTGACTACAAAAAACACATATGAGGCAGGTGGACATACACAAGTATAAAATAAAGGGCTTCAGCAAAATCTTTTGGGCATCAAATGAGAAAAAGAAGACAGGAGTTGTGATTATGATTTCTAATAAAGCCAAAATGAAAATAGATATGATTAAAAAAGACAGGGAAGTTAATTAAATCCTGATTAAAGATAGTATAGACAATGAGGAAATAACATTGCTGAACATGTATGCACTAAATGGCATAGCATCCAAATTTGTAAAGAAGGTACTGGTAGAGCTCAAGAAGGAAACAGATAGTAAACCACACTAGTGGGAGATCTAAATATTCCTCTTTCAGATCTAGATAAATCAAACCAAAAATAAATAAGAAAGAGGTAAGAGAGGTGAATGAAGCCCTAGAAAAATTAGATTTAATAGATATGTGGAGAAAAATAAATGGGGACAAAGGAATACACTTTCTTTTCAGCTGCACATGGTACATTCACAAAGATTGACCATGTAATAGGGCATAGAAACATTGCAAACAAATGCAAAAGAGCAGAAATAATAAATGTAACTTTCTCAGATCATAATGCAATAAAAATAATAATTACTAAGGGCACCTAGACAGGCAAATGAAAAACTAATTGGAAATTAAACAATATGATTCTCCAAAAGGAATTAGTCAAAGAAGGAATCATAGAAACAATCAACAATTTCATTGAAGAGAATAACAATGATGAGACATCCTACCAAAAGCTGTGGGATGCAGCCAAGGCAGTACTCAGGGGGATATTTATATTCTTGAGTGCATATATTAACAAATTAGGGAGGGCAGAGATTAATGAATTGGGCATGCAACTCAAAAAATTAGAAAGTGAGCAAATTAAAAACCCCCAGATGAAAACTAAATTAGAAATACTAAAAATCAAGGGAGAAATTAATATAATCGAAAGTAATAGAACTATTGAATTAATAAATAAGACTAGAAGCTGGTATTTTGAAAAATCAGATAAAATAAACAAAGTACTGGTCAATCTAATAAAATAAGGAAAGAAGAAAATGAAATTGACAGTATCAAAGATGAAAAGGGAGACCTCACCTCTAGTGAAAGGGAAATTAAAGCAAATATTAAAAATCATTTTGCCCAATTATATGACAATAAATACAGCAATCTAAGAGATATGGATGAATAATTACAAAAATATAAATTGCCGGGGGCAGCTGGGTAGCTCAGTGGATTGAGAGCCAGGCCTAGNCCAGATGAAAACTAAATTAGAAATACTAAAAATCAAGGGAGAAATTAATAAAATCGAAAGTAAAAGAACTATTGAATTAATAAATAAGACTAGAAGCTGGTACTTTGAAAAAACAGATAAAACAGACAAAGTACTGGTCAATCTAATAAAAAAAGGAAAGAAGAAAACCAAATTTACGGTATCAAAGATGAAAAGGGAGACCTCACCTCTAATGCAGGCGAAATTAAGGCAATCATTAAAAACTATTTTGCCCAACTATATGGCAATAAATATAACAATTTAAGAAATATGGATGAATATTTACAAAAATATAAAGTGCCTAGATTATCAGCAGAGGAAATAGAATACCTAAATAATCCTATATCAGAAAAAGAAATTGAACAAGTCATCAAAGAACTCCCCAAGAAAAAATCGCCAGGGCCTGATTGATTCAAAAGTGAATTCTATTAGACATTCAAAGAGCAACTAATCCCAATACAATACAAATTATTTGATATGATAAGCAAAGAAGGAGTCCTACCAAGTTCCTTTTATGACACAAATATGGTAC
>NW_025347634.1:364-1120 GCF_016433145.1 Gracilinanus agilis | reverse complement strand
TGAGTTCTCCAGCAGTGGGGTCCCCCTTCACTGTCTGTTGTGTTTGAACTGGTTTTCTTTCCTCTTGAAGCCCTGTGTTCTCTATCTCAGAATGAGGAAGCCAAGCTGTCTGTGATCTGGGGTTTGTCTCTTTCTAAGCCACCATCTTCCAGGTATTTTTTCCTGTGTTTCTCTGGTTTTCTCCTCCAGTCACCTCTCCAGTGTCTGTGTTTCACTCCCCGAGTCCAGTGCCAGCAAGGCCCTCTCTATAGACCAGTGCATCAAACTGCCCTAAGATTTCCTGGGCCACTGGAGACTCCGCACAGCACGTGGGGGAAGGTGTCCTGGGATTCCCCTTCTAAGCCCTCAGACCCAACAGTTCAAGAATTGAAGCCTTTTTCTTGGCGTACCTCTTTAGTTGTGCTGCATTAGGGTTCCCCCTATTCTGTCCCCTTATTAGATTTGGTCCTCTTTCTTCTCGAAGCGCATTGTTTTCTATCTCATTGTATAAGGGTGTGGAGGTTTTAAGATTCACTCGGTCTAAGCTCCTTGTATATTTGAGTAATTAGACCCCTGTCAGAGTTTTTTGTTATAAAGATTTTTCCCAATTTGTTGTTTTCCTTCTCATTTTGACTATATTGTTTTTGTTTGTACAAAAGCTTTTTAGTTTAATATAATCAAAACCATTTAATTTACATTTTGTAATTTACTCTAACTCTTGCTTGGTTTTAAATTCTTTCCTTTCCCAAAGATCTGATAAGTATACTATTCTGTGTT
>NW_025347634.1:0-357 GCF_016433145.1 Gracilinanus agilis | reverse complement strand
TTTTTTCCTGTGTTTCTCTGGTTTTCTCCTCCAGTCACCTCTCCAGTGTCTGTGTTTCACTCCCCGAGTCCAGTGCCAGCAAGGCCCTCTCTATAGACCAGTGCATCAAACTGCCCTAAGATTTCCTGGGCCACTGGAGACTCCGCACAGCACGTGGGGGAAGGTGTCCTGGGATTCCCCTTCTAAGCCCTCAGACCCAACAGTTCAAGAATTGAAGCCTTTTTCTTGGCGTACCTCTTTAGTTGTGCTACATTAGGGTTCCCCCTACTCTGTCCCCTTATTAGATTTGGTCCTCTTTCTTCTCCAAGCTCATTGTTTTCTATCTCATTGTATAAGGGTGTGGAGGTTTTACGATTC
>NW_025347633.1:276-1091 GCF_016433145.1 Gracilinanus agilis | reverse complement strand
GTAATTTTCTCTAACTCTTGCTTGGTTTTAAAGTCTTTCCTTTCCCACAGATCTGACATGTATACTAATCTGTGTTCACTTAACTTGTTTATAGTTTCCCTCTTTATATTTAAGTCGTTCACTCATTCTGAATTTATCTTGGTGTAGGGTGGGAGATGTTGATCTAAACCTAATCTCTCCCATATTGTTTTCCAAATTTCCCAGCAGTTTTTGACAAATAGTAGATTCATGTCCCAAAAGTTTGGCTCTTTGGGTTTATCATACACTGTCTTTCTGATGTCATTTACCCCAAGTCTATTCCACTAATCCTTCTCTCTGTCTCTTAGCCAGTACCATATTGTTTTGATGACTACTGCTTTATAGTATAGTTTAATATATGGTACTGCTAGGCTCCCTTCCTTCACATTTTTTTTTCATTATTTCCCTTGAAATTCTTGATCTTTTGTTATTCCAAATGAAATTTGTTATAATTTTTTCTAATTCAGTAAAGAAGTTTTTTGGTAGCTTGATAGGTATGGCCCTAAATAGGTAAATTAATTTGGGTAGAATTGTCATTTTTATTATGTTACCTCATCCTACCCATGAGCAATCAATGGCTTTCCAATTGTTTAGATCCAGTTTTATTTGTTTGGAAAGTGTTTTGTAGTTGTTTTCAGATAATTGCTGTGATTGTTTTGGTAGATAGATTCCTAAGTATTTGATATATTGTCTAGGGTGATTTTGAATGGTGTTTCTCTTTCTACTTCTTGCTGCTCTAGTGTGTTGGAAATGTATAGAAATGCTGATGATTTATGTGCATTTATTTTGTATCCTGC
>NW_025347633.1:0-231 GCF_016433145.1 Gracilinanus agilis | reverse complement strand
TCTTAGTTGATTCTCTAGGATTTTTTAAGTATACTATCATATCATCTACAAAGAGTGATAGCTTAGTCTCCTCATTGCCTATTTTGATACCTTCAATTTCTTTTTCTTCTCTAATTGCTACTGCTAGTGTTTCTAGTACTATGTTGAAGAATAGAGGTGATAATGGGCATCCTTGTTTCACTCTTGATCTTATTGGGAAGGCTTCTAATTTATGGCCATTGCAAATGATGC
>NW_025347632.1:0-1643 GCF_016433145.1 Gracilinanus agilis | reverse complement strand
ATACACAGGTGGTAATCTTAACTCTGAATGTGAATGGGATGAACTCATCCATAAAACAGAAGCAAATAGCAGAATGGATTAGAAACCAAAATCCTACCATATGTTGTCTACAAGAAACACATATGAGGCAGGTAGACACACACAGGGTAAAGGTAAAAGGCTGGAGCAAAATCTACTAGGAATCAACTGAGAAAAAGAAGACAGGAGTCAAATCATGATTTCTGACAAAGCCAAAGTAAAAATAGATCTGGTTAAAAGAGATAAGGAAGGTAATTACATCCTGATAAAAGGTAGTATGGTCAATGAGGAAATATCAGTATTCAACATGTATGCACCAAATGGTATAGCATCCAAATTTCTAAAGGAGAAACTAGTGGAGCTCAAGGAGGAAATAGATAGTAAAACTATACTAGTGGTAGACCTGAACCTTCCTCTATCAGATCTAGATAAATCAAACTAAAAAAAAAAAAGAAAGAAAGAGGTAAGAGATATGAGTGAAATCTTAGGAAAATTAGAGTTAATAGATATGTGGAGAAAAATAAATAGGGACAAAAAAGAATACACCTTTTCAGCTTTTCAGCAGCACATAGTACATTCACAAAGATTGATCATGTCCTACAGCAGTGATGGGCAAACTTTTTAAAGAGGGGACCAAAGGAAAGGAAATGCTCATCTTTCAGTCTGTTTCTAAGGCAACTCTTTCAAAGTTTCATTTTATTTTATCCTACTCATTGTATTTGTCAGATTAGGAATAATGTCTCATAGGTGGATAGAACATTTCAGGGGGTCACATCTGGCCCATGGGCCATAGTTTGCCCATCACTGTACTAGGGCATAAAAACATGGCAAACAAGTGCAAAAGAGCAAAAATAATGAATGCAACCTTTTCAGATCATCATAATGCAATAAAAAATAATTAGTAAGGATACATGGAGAGGCAAATAAAAAATTAATTGAAAATTAAATAATATGATCCTCCAAAATCAGTTAAAGAATAAATAAAAGAAACAATAATTTCATTGAAGAGAATGACAATGATGAGACATCCTATTAAAGTCTACGAGATTTAACCAAAGCAGTACTCAAGGAGAAATTTATTTCCTTGAGTGCATATATTAACAAATTAGGGAGGGCAGAGGTCAATGAATTGGGCATGCANAAAACAAATAAAATAGACAAAGTACTAGTTAATCTAATTTTAAAAAGGAAAGAAAAAACAAATTAACAGTATCAAAGATGAAAAGGGAGACCTCACCTCTAATGAAGAGGAAATTAAGGCAATCATTAAAAACTATTTTGTCCAATTATATGGCAATAAATATGGCAATCTAGGTGATGTGGATGAATACTTATAAAAATATGAACTGCCTAGATTAACAGAAGAAGAAATAGAATACTTAAATAATCCCATCTCAGAAAAAGAAATTGAACAAGCCATCAAAGAACTCTCTAAGAAAAAATCCCCAGGGCCAGATAGATTCACAAGTGAATTCTATCAAACATTTAAAGAACAACTAATCCAAATACTATACAAACTATTTGACATAATAAGCAAGGAAGGAGTCCTACCAAATTCCTTTTATGACACAAATATGATACTGATTCCAAAGTCAGGTAGATCAAAAACAGAGAAAGAAAACTAC
>NW_025347631.1:0-1334 GCF_016433145.1 Gracilinanus agilis | reverse complement strand
AAGTGCGTGGTCTAATGACTTTATCTATCAGCATGGCTTTAATTAAAATACTAATTTTTATATTTATATCAGCCTTATTATTTTTTACCTTCATAATTTTGGCAACCACACGGTCAAAATTCGAACTTTCAATCTTCCAGATAGCCTAACGAAAGCCATGCCTGTTTTTTGGCCATCTGGCTCAGCTCTTTTGAGCACTTTTTTAAAAAAGGAAAGTGTCTTTCCTTACCGTGCTTTTGCTGAAAGCAACAGCACGTTTTTGCCTCAGGCGGGACTCAGCCAGCCAGTCCAGCCCAAACCACCTTGGGAGGTCAGGCCAGCCGATTCTGGCTTTTGGCTTTAAAACTAAAATGCCGGAGCCCAGCCAGTGTGTCTCTGCCGCTGATCTCCTGACTCCTGACCTGATCTCCATTCCTACTGTGCCACAAGCCTGCAAGCATCCCAGTGCCTCTTCTTCAATCCTGCTTTGCTGGTGCTAGTTCTGCTAAGTCCTAGAACCCTCAGCCCCAACAGCAATGACCCCTGGCTGCTTCTTTCACTGCCACCCAGTCCTGACTTGCCGAGATCTTGGGAAACTTCTTCAGCTGCTGCTAAACATTTGGTNCTTTTTTAAAAAGGAAAGTGGCTTTCCTTGCCATGCTTTTGCTAAAAGCAACAGCACGTTTTTGCCTCAGGTGGGACTCAGCCAGCCAGTCCAGCCCAAACCACCTTGGGAGGTCAGGCCAGCCGATTCTGGCTTTTGGCTTTAAAATTAAAATGCCGGAGCCCAGCCAGTGTGTCTCTGCCGCTGATCTCCTGACTCCTGACCTGATCTCCATTCCTGCCGTGCCACAAGCCTGCAAGTGTCCCAGACCACTTCTCCGATCCTGCCGCTGGTGCTGCTAGTCCTGCTAAGTCCTAGAACCTGGAACCCCAACAGCGATGACCTGCTGGTTTTGTCAAGATTTTCAGAGACTTCTGCCATTAGGCTTGGGTAATATATTTCCACTACCCTCCCTTGGTAATGGCCTGCATTCTAGACCTCCATGTGTTTCCCTAAAGACCTAATTTAGGCAACCCCCATCCCCACAAGCTCTACACGTGGTATTTTCTACAAAACTGACTTTAAGTTTTTCTCTAGCCCTGAGCCCATGACACGACACCACGTGGACCTAGCGTTTACCCTTAATCGGGCCGCATGGCCTATTCACCCCCATACCTGCAAAGAACTTTGAACTGAGAGCAAAGACTGATTATTAAAAAAACTCCTTAAACTCAGCAGAACTCAATCAAAAGAACCTTAAATTGAACAAGGGGTGAACTTTTAAACCTCGGAACTGAATGAGTTTTATTTC
>NW_025347630.1:0-1105 GCF_016433145.1 Gracilinanus agilis | reverse complement strand
CTCCTGTAGTTCTTCCTCTGAATGTGGGTAGCATTCTTTTCTATAAATCCCTCAGAATTGTCCTGGGTCATTGCATTGCTGCTAGTACAGAAGTCCATTGCATTCAATTTTACCACAATGTATCAGTCTCTGTGTACAATGTTCTTCTGGCTCTGCTCCTTTCACTCTGCATCAATTCTAGGAGTCATTCCAGTTCACCTGGAATTCCTCCAGTTTATTATTCCTTTGAGCACAATAGTATTCCATCACCAATATAATACCACAATTTGTTCAGCCATTCCCCAATTGAAGGGCATACCCTTGCTTTCCAGTTTTTTGCTAACACAAAGAGCGCGGCTATAAATATGTTCATGCAAGTCTGTTTATCTATGATCTCTTTGGGGTACAATCCCAGCAATGGTATGGCTGGATCAAAGGGCAGGAATTCTTTTATTGCTCTTTGGGCATGATTCCAAATTGCCATCCAGAAAGATTGGATCAGTTCACAACTCCTCCAGCAATGCATTAACGTCCCAAATCTGCCACATCCCCTCCAACATTCATTGATCTCCCCTTCTTTCATTTTAGCCAATCTGCTAGGTGTGAGGTGATATTTCAGAGTTGTTTTGATTTGCATTTCTCTAATTATTAGAGGTTTAGAACACTTTCCATTTAGCTCTTTGTATGTTTGAGTAATTAGACCTCTGTCAGAATTTTTTGTTATAAAGATTTTTTTNAACATATACCACAATTTGTTCAGCCATTCCCCAATTGAAGGGCATACCCTTGCTTTCCAGTTTTTTGCCAACACAAAGAGCACAGCTATAAATATGTTCATGCAAGTCTGTTTATCTATGATCTCTTTGGGGTACAATCCCAGCAATGGTATGGCTGGATCAAAGGGCAGGAATTCTTTTATTGCTCTTTGGGAATAGTTCCAAATTGCCGTCCAGAAAAATTGGATCAGTTCACAACTCCACCAGCAATGCATTAACGTCCCAAATCTGCCACATCCCCTCCAACATTCATTGCTCTCCCCTTCTTTCATTTTAGCCAATCTGCTAGGTGTGAGGTGATATTTCAGAGTTGTTTTGATTTGCATTTCTCTAATTATTAGAGATTTAGA
>NW_025347629.1:0-4471 GCF_016433145.1 Gracilinanus agilis | reverse complement strand
CCCATCGTCCTCCCTTTTCCCTCCCCTCCCCCCAGTGCGGAGACATGTGCCCGCACCGCGCGCACGCAGCAGCGCGGAGGACAGGGGGGCCTTCTCCCGCCGCCAGCGGCTGCTCCTCCCCCTCTAGCGGCAGCTGCAGCTCCCCCTGGCTCTCGAGCCAGATAATGGTGGCGCCGCCGTCACACACACACACACACACACACACACACACAACCCGAGACCTCACGGCTAATCTGGGATTCCCCGCAACCGCCCCCCCACTTTCCCCTCCCCCCAACTCCGACCCTGGCCTCCGGGAAAAGCACCGGCGCCTCCTCCCTCTCCTCGCCCACCGACTACAATGCCCTCTAGCAGCTTCCCAACCCCCATCAAGGGGGGGAAACGGGTGGAGGCCCCGGGGCACGGTCCCCACCCCACCCCGGGCTCCCGCCCCAGGGCCCACAGTTCGCGCTCCCTTCCCCCCACACAGATACAATTGACAAAATACCACTCACCCGCCGCCGGAGCCCCGGGACGGCCACCGCCTCCGCCGCCTTCCGCCTTCTTCTTGCCTCCCGCCTGCTGCTGGGCCTGCCTCGCTGCCGAGGGAGGCGCCACCGTCACGGCGAACAGTGAGGTGGGGCCGCCGCTCTTCCCTGCGGCCTCCTTGGCCGCCCCGCGCTGCTGCTGAGGCTGTTGCTGTTGCGGCGTAGTCGGCGGTTGAGCCTGCTGCTCCCCGTGTCCGTTCTCGTCTCCCGCGCCCGCTTCCTCCTCCTCGTCCCCGAGCTCGTCCTCCCCTTCCTGGAAGCCCTGGTCATCGCCGTTTTCGTCCTCCGAGGAGCCGCCCGCCTCCTCCTCCTCCATCGGGCCCGAATCGGCCGCCCCCGCGGCCCCGTTTTCTTCCCCTAGCTCCATCTGGTCACCATCCAGGGCCGCGATCCCTTCCTCCTCCTCTTCTTCCTCCTCCTCCTCTTCCTCGTCGGCCGTGGTCGCGGCCTCCTGCTCGAGGCCTGCTCCCGAGGGCTGCGTGTGCGAGCGCCCGGCGGAATCCCCGCCCAGGTCTAGGCTGCCGTTCCCGGGCTCCAAGGTGGGGCGGCCTCCGGAGGCCTCTTCGTCGTCTAGAGCGGCCTGGAGTCGTTCCATGAGCTCGGCCTTGAGGCCCTTATCGGAAAGGCGCCGCTTCTTGAGCTCCTCCTTCAGCTCCGACACCTTTAGCTTCTTCACGTTCACTGGCGAAGAACTCATCGTGAGGGCCCCAATTCACCGCTCGGCGCTGACTGCGACTCGGCTCAGCTCACACGGCCACTGGCGGCGGCTGCTGCGGCTGCTCCTCGGCCCCGGGCGGCGGCTGCGGCTGCGGCTGGAGGGGGGTTCGTGCTGCAGAGCGGACCCGCCTGGAGTCGAACGGCGCCAATTCCTTTCACCGAGTTCGCGAGGGAGACGCGGAGACTCGCCTGGCGCGAGCGAGCACGCAACGTCCTCTCGTCGGGGCGGCGTCGCGCACGTAATATACCCGCCCCCTCCTCCTCTCCTACGGTAGTTGCTGCGCAGTGGAAAAGCCCGCGCAGCGCGCTGCTGCTGCTCCTTCTTCTTCTGCTCCTCCTCCTCCTCCTGCTGCTGCGGCGGAGGCTGGCTCAGGCCTCCTTTTGCTTCATTACCGTAGTTATCCCCCACACTCCCTTTCGGGACCCGAGCGCGAAAGGCCAGGGTGCCCTTCCAAGCGGGACTAAGGCAAATGGAGACCGTGCAGAAAGGCTTTTAGGGAAAGACACTGCACAGAGTGCAGCCCCCGTAGTTTCATTAGGAAAGCGACTCCAGTGATATCCCCATCCTCAACCCCACCCCCACCCCCAGTCTGGCGTTCTTTTTGATCCTAACGTGGCCAATCCTTCCTGCAGACATTTCACATCATTTTCTAGCTGAACTTCATGCATCGGTATTTTTCCTATTTTCTTATCGTGCATCATGCCTACCGTGAACTATTGTTGCATTTTTGTCCTGGCCCTTGCAGTTCAATTAGCTCTGAAACAATATTTTTCCTAATCATTCAACCGTGTGTATTCTGGCTTTCCTCTTAGACTTAAGTTTCTCTAGGAAGGGCAGTTCCTTTTTCCTTTACCCCCAAGGCCTAGCACAGGGCTAGGTACCTACTAAGCCTGAATCAGTATTTGTTGGGCCTGTAAACCCAAAAAAGTAACTCTAGGCTCCCTCTTTCTCCATTTTTATTAAAACAAACTCCTCTGATGCTTGAATCCTGTCCATTTAAATATGTCTATCTTTTTTTAAGTTTTTTTGGTTATCATACAGCAGAGGCTTCTTGTTAGCTGACATGAAACTTCTCATCTGGAGAATGTCATGAATGATTCCCTTGCCTTCATTGTGGTACACTGATTCTAATCCTGCCTCTGCAGAATATTTAAGTGCAAAGACAAGCCATATGGGAAAAACAAGTGCTCTTATGAAAAAGGAACCAGTTATGAATTTGTAAACATTACACCTGTAAAAACCATCTTACTAGTAGATTTTCTACTGCAAGGGAACTCAGTGAAAACTTTTCCCTCAAAATCTTTTCTTAAAAAAAAGAAAAAAAATTGACATAGGATCATAGACTGAGAGCTTGAATAATTGCTAGCCTTTTCTAAATATTTTACTTGAGAGACTACTCCTGAAATTTAAGAAGATAGTAGTCCCCAAAACCTGTTTGTTTTACAAAGCAAATAAACCCCTAAATTTGCTTTTATTTCTGAATTAAGTGAACTTAATCCACCCCCTGTAAAGTTCTATTTTGACTGGACTGCTATTGATGTGGTTTTTGTCCTGTTCTTCATGGGACAGCAGTTTGAAATTAAGAACCATGTTTCCTAAATTCATAGGCTTTTCCTTAGTAGGCCTAGCCTACTCCTTACCTCCTTATTAATGCAAATCTAGGCTGAAGATTCTTTTTTTCCCCTCCAGTGTGAGCTTTTCAGAAATGGATGTCCATTTTATATGGATGTTTCACACTTAAATCTGGTTTTATCAGGAGTACACACTTGCTTCATACATACAGATCACAGCTTAGCCATACCCTCTCATCCTTTGAGATTCTGGTCCCTATTGTACTAAGGATCCTTCACAGAATCTCTGCCAAAGCCTCCAGGTCTTTTTACACTTTTGTGGAAACCAGTTATAGCATCTAGGCTGTTTGTGGCCCAACTCCTTTCTTTTAATCATATATTTCCTTGATGATACTACTTGTACCACTTTTTATATCTGGGTTAGCAGTATGATACCTGTGCCTACCATGTAGCTCTCTCTTTTGCCCTATTAAATCACCTGCAACTTTGATTCTTTGGAAGCACTCAAGTAATGTAAAAGATAAATAAAATGTTTTAACATTTGCAAAATGGCCTAAGCTTCATAAAGGTCAAATTATCTCAAATACATGTGGGGAGGAACAGTCTAGATAAAAGCACTGGGAAATGTTAAATGGTCGCTAATAAGTGGAAAAACTGGATTGGGAAGCTCTCTTTGTTTTTGCACTGCATCTGATAGGGTCCTAAATATATGAGGGCCAAAAGATTGGTCAAGAAGAGCAGTAGAAAAAACTATCCCCACCTGAATAATCAGTCCTTACTCCAATTGGTTTTAAATACTTTTAATTGTCCTTCAATGTTATTCATGATATTAGTATTATTAAGGACAAATTAGTTCATTACTATATAGCTGGAAAACATAAAAATTAAAGCTTAACTGTCTTCGGCATTAAATGCTTAACTGGAAAAATCACTTATGGTAACAACTACAAATACATTTTCAAAATATGTGTTAACATGTACTTTGGAAAATATTTGGGAAAGAGGGGTGTGTAAATATTCAAAGCGTGGCTATAGCTTTATGGATTCCTTCTGGTTAAGGAATCAGGGGAAGAAATCATTCCTTAACTATTTTAATTTTCAGTCTGTACTATACAATTTAGCACATATATACCATTTTTGCTGTCTTTTTTTTTTAACCAAAAACAAAAGATTCTTATTGATACTTTTAGCAGTTCCCTTGCTTCTGTGTATTCTAGTCCTTATGTGGTAGACAACATGAGATTTAATGAAAAAGAATAGTCCATTTAGTTCAGAAAGTCTAGGGTTCTAAATCCTAGTCCTTCCATTTTCTATGACCTAGGCCAAGTCACTTTACCTTCTAATCTTGTTTCTTTATCCATTTAGTGAGCATATTATCTGTCTTCCAGACTTGTTGAAGATCAAACAGAATGAGATAAACATCTCCTATATATACATATCTCACATATATCATCTATATGCACCCATATAAATTGTATAGAAGCTTATACAAAATGTAGATATTAAAGATATATTCATGAGCATGCGTATATATGTGTGTACATTGGTCTAAATATTATATCGCCATAAAGTTATATATATATATATAAATCTTGATCTATTTAGATCACATATATGTAAAAAATATATAAATTATATATATGTATGTGTATATA
>NW_025347628.1:0-1013 GCF_016433145.1 Gracilinanus agilis | reverse complement strand
GCTGAGCCAGACGGCCAAAAAGCAGGCATGGCTATCGTTTCTGAAAGACTATCTGGAAAATTGAAAATTCTATTTCCAAACTTCTGGTTGCCATAATTATTAATACGAAAAATGATAAAGGCTTGTATAATAATATATATTAGTATTTTAATTAAAGCCATGCTGATAGATAAAACCATTAGACCACGTGCTTGTAAGCATTCAAAACTGCCGCCTCCATTACTGCCTCCTCTTTCCTGGAAGCGCCTACTCGCAAAAGAGACCTCTTCCTCTTAACCCAGGAGATTTAAACCCTTCCCTGCTTCAAGATGTAAGCCTTCCCAAGCCCAAAAACCAGAAAGGGAAACCCCTTGGAACACGGGAAATGTAGTTCGATACATTTCCCAAATTTCACTTTTACAATAGGTAAATTAATTTGGGGAGAATTGTCATTTTTATTATGTTAGCTCGTCTTACCCATGAGCAATCAATGGCTTTCCAATTGTTTAGATCCAGTTTTATTTGTTTGGAAAGTGTTTTGTAGNGGCATGGCTATCGTTTCTGAAAGGCTATCTGGAAAATTGAAAATTCTATTTCCAAACTTCTGGTTGCCATAATTATTAATACGAAAAATGATAAAGGCTTGTATAATAATATATATTAGTATTTTAATTAAAGCCATGCTGATAGATAAAATCATTAGACCACGCACTTGTAAGCATTCAAAACTGCTGCCTCCATTACTGCCTCCTCTTTCCTGGAAGCGCCTACTCGCAAAAGAGACCACTTCCTCTTAACCCAGGAGATTTAAACCCTTCCCTGTGTCAAGATGTAAGCCTTCCCAAGCCCAAAAACCAGAAACGGAAACCCGTTGGACCACGGGAAATGTAGTTCGATACATTTCCCAAATTTCACTTTTACAATAGGTAAATTAATTTGGGTAGAATTGTCATTTTTATTATGTTAGCTCGTCTTACCCATGAGCAATCAATGGCTTTCCAATTGTTTAGATCCAGTTTTATTTGTTTGGAAAG
>NW_025347627.1:0-1270 GCF_016433145.1 Gracilinanus agilis | reverse complement strand
TTATCTATATTAAGCAGAGGTCATAGCAGAGTGTCCCTGCCCTCCCTCCCTTCCTTCAGGTCCCTACTGAAATATGATCTTCACAGGAAGTTTTAATCCCTGGAATTATCAGTAATCAGTGTTCTATCTCATGCAACTTACTGTCCTTGTGATATTGTAGGAGACATCAAGATTTGAGTGGTGTTTGTGGAGGGGAGATGAAGAAAGAGCATTGTGAGGTAAGGAAGAAGGAGGAAGACATTTCAGGGAGAGAAGTTAGGAGGAAGAGTCTAATGATAATGAAAAGAGGGAAGGAGGGAGGGAGGAAGAGAGAGANGGAAGAGAGAGAGAGAGAGAGAGACAGAGAGAGAGAGAGAGAGACAGAGAGAGAGAGAGAGACAGAGAGAGACAGACAGAGACAGAGACAGAGACAGAGACAGAGACAGAGACAGAGACAGAGAGGGGGTGGTGGAAAAGAGATTGAGAGTGTTCCTACTTGGCAGTACTTAATAATTGTTATCACCAGGCCTAGGTCAAGTCTCTTCTCAGGTTAATGACAGAATAAGTAGGAAGGACTATAGAGTCCCTAACAGTAAGGGATGGATTAATGATTCTAACTTGGTGGGTGGGAAAGCAATTGCTGGGTTATAATACTGCAAATGGCCCATCTTCCCTCAAAAAGGGAAGGAGGAAGAGTCTGTATAATAAATGAGAGAGAGACACAAAGAGAAAGATTTGGACAGGACTCAGTGAATTCAAGTCCTGGGTGAACAACCTTCTTCAATGAGTGGAAAACTAGAAAGATGGATAGCAACAATCACTGCCATCAGAGGATGGATCCCTGAAACACATTGGGGATATGGGAAAGGGAAACCTGGAATGCTTTAATATGCCTTTTTGGCTAAAAGGGAAAAGTTCCTTTACATTATAAGCCAGTTTCCTTCATTTCCTGTTCTTCCAGGAATCAAGAACACATTAAATGGTGTCTAGAAGGTACAGATCTCAAAAGGAGAATGAGTATAGTTATCTTCAATGATCAGAGGTTATAGCAGAGTGTCCCTGCCCTCCCTGGCTTCCTTTAGGTCCCTACTGAAATATCTAGTCTTCTATAGGAAGTTTTCATCTCTGTGATTATCAGTAATCAGTGTTCTATCCTATGCAACTTCCTGTCTTCCTGACATCATAGAAGATATTGGTATTTGGCCAGAGTGAGGGTGAGATGAAGAAAGCTCATTGGGAGGGGATGAGAAGGAGGAAGACATTTGGGGAGAGAAGTTAGGAGGATGTGTGT
>NW_025347626.1:0-1201 GCF_016433145.1 Gracilinanus agilis | reverse complement strand
TATTCTTCTTTGTTTATGAAAGCATTCATGATTGTTCATGGTATTTGTCATGTTCAGAAATGGAAAAGAAACATTTAAAATAAAACCATAAAAAATAAGAAATCAACTAGTTTAACCAACTCTTTTTCTAGATTACATAACTCAGATCCAGAGAAGAGGAGTGATTTACCCAAAGTTGTACAGCTAATTAGTTAGTGCCATGCTGTTTTAGTTTCCAAGCTGCTTTGACTTTTAGGGGACTGACTAGGCCACTGAAATTCCCAGAGAGACTTAGGGCTGATCCTGACAGAGCATCTGTCATGAGGACTGTAGCTGGGCTTTATCATTTTGGGTTGAGTGCTTAAAATACAGTTATTATGTGCAGGGCACTGTTGAGAAAATGGCCCCATACATCATTTTTGTCTGTTTACATATTATATATTGCTTATTAATATAAATGCAATTTACATTTGAGTTGGTTTGTTTGTTGAGGAACACATTCTTTGCTTCCTGGAAGGACAAAGGATTATGCAGACTTTTCTGACCTTTTCATGGTTGCTACCTATAGTTTGAAGAAATGAACTCCTTAAAAAAGAACATCAATAAAACATTTATTNCTTCCTCTTCTATTCTTCTTTGTTTATGAAAGCATTCATGATTGTTCATGGTATTTGTCATGTTCAGAAATGGAAAAGAAACATTTAAAATAAAACCATAAAAAATAAGAAATCAACTAGTTTAACCAACTCTTTTTCTAGATTACATAACTCAGATCCAGAGAAGAGGAGTGATTTACCCAAAGTTGTACAGCTAATTAGTTAGTGCCATGCTGTTTTAGTTTCCAAGCTGCTTTGACTTTTAGGGGACTGACTAGGCCACTGAAATTCCCAGAGAGACTTAGGGCTGATCCTGACAGAGCATCTGTCATGAGGACTGTAGCTGGGCTTTATCATTTTGGGTTGAGTGCTTAAAATACAGTTATTATGTGCAGGGCACTGTTGAGAAAATGGCCCCATACATCATTTTTGTCTGTTTACATATTATATATTGCTTATTAATATAAATGCAATTTACATTTGAGTTGGTTTGTTTGTTGAGGAACACATTCTTTGCTTCCTGGAAGGACAAAGGATTATGCAGACTTTTCTGACCTTTTCATGGTTGCTACCTATAGTTTGAAGAAATGAACTCCTTAAAAAAGAACATCAATAAAACATTTATT
>NW_025347625.1:0-1075 GCF_016433145.1 Gracilinanus agilis | reverse complement strand
AAAGGGTGCAATTTGTGGTCACCACATGAAAGCAGTTTTCTCCAATAAAATAGGACAAGACACTCTCTATATCAGAAACCAAAGGGATTTTCTCAATTGAAAAGGAGAGAAAAGTAAGAATTTCAAATATAAAGCATATATGTATATAGTTGGCTCTCAATAAACACTTGAAATGATGATGAAGCTATGCATTTTTCTCTCTTCTTCTGTCTTTTCTTCTTTTTTCTCCTCCACTATGATTTTTTTTCCTCTGTCTCTCTGAAAGTCTGCCTATATCTCTTTGTCCTTCTTCCCTTGTCTATATTTTCATATCTCCCTTTATTTTTCTCCTTTAATCCTCCTCCTCTAGATCTTTCCCTTATTCATAATGGATGATTATATTTTATATCTATACTTATCAAAAATGAATTCTTCATTGTTATGTTTGATAAGAGCTGACCAGAAAGACTATTTTGCATTTATTTCTTTATGCTGTTTATCTTTTTGTCTCTCTGTTTGTTTTTGCTTTCATGGAACTCAGATTTCCCCCCCCNCAGTTTTTTGAAAGGGTGCAATTTGTGGTCACCACATGAAAGCAGTTTTCTCCAATAAAATAGGACAAGACACTCTCTATATCAGAAACCAAAGGGATTTTCTCAATTGAAAAGGAGAGAAAAGTAAGAATTTCAAATATAAAGCATATATGTATATAGTTGGCTCTCAATAAACACTTGAAATGATGATGAAGCTATGCATTTTTCTCTCTTCTTCTGTCTTTTCTTCTTTTTTCTCCTCCACTATGATTTTTTTTCCTCTGTCTCTCTGAAAGTCTGCCTATATCTCTTTGTCCTTCTTCCCTTGTCTATATTTTCATATCTCCCTTTATTTTTCTCCTTTAATCCTCCTCCTCTAGATCTTTCCCTTATTCATAATGGATGATTATATTTTATATCTATACTTATCAAAAATGAATTCTTCATTGTTATGTTTGATAAGAGCTGACCAGAAAGACTATTTTGCATTTATTTCTTTATGCTGTTTATCTTTTTGTCTCTCTGTTTGTTTTTGCTTTCATGGAACTCAGATTTCCCCCCCC
>NW_025347623.1:0-1335 GCF_016433145.1 Gracilinanus agilis | reverse complement strand
GGTAAAGTAAAACCATGACTTATGTAACCAGGGAATTTTTTTCTAAAAATAAAAAATTTAAAAAAATGTACATGTTATGTTAATAGGGGACTGCCCCAAATTGGTTTCTTGTCAATGTGCTTACCAAAACATTGGCTTTGCCTTGTCTCTCTTCCATTCCCCTCTTATCTCTTAACTATTGTAGTTAGAAGAACTTTGTGGGTATAAGATGATTATGTAAAATGATCACTTGGGGTGACTAGGCACCTAATATGATCATGGGGGAGGGGATTGTGTAAATGGAATTTAGCTCTGGCCCATTCATAGTCAAAACTTTACTATCAGAAATGATATCATCCCCACCCCCTTAGTGGGGAGGGGAGATGAGTTACCCACACGTGACAATAAGTAACAAATCAAGAACAAGGGACTGCCAAAGGGCAGTCCAAATCAGTGTAGAGGCTGCCATTTTTCCACTTGAATTAAGAGGTGGACCCACAGGAAGTGATGAGAGACACTATCTCTTTGTGTTGGTTACTTCTTGTTGGGGCAGTTCCCGCTTTCAACTTGGTGCTGAAGGATCTCAACTTGGTGCTGAAGGATCTCATCCTGAGTCCTCAGGCTGCTTCTGCTCTGATATGTCATGTGGGTAAGTTAGGCTGACTTCCTTGGCCTACCTTGGCATTTTCCAGACTCTACCTTAAGTAGGCTCTTGTCTCTCTNAAGTAAAACCATGACTTATGTAACCAGGGAATTTTTTTCTAAAAATAAAAAATTTAAAAAAATGTACATGTTATGTTAATAGGGGACTGCCCCCAATTGGTTTCTTGTCAATGCGCTTACCAAAACATTGGTTTTGCCTTCTCTCTCTTCCATTCCCCTCTTATCTCTTAACTATGGTAGTTAGAAGAACTTTGTGGGTATAAGATGATTATGTAAAATGATCACTTGGGGTGACTAGGCACCCAATATGATCATGGGGGGGATTGTGTAAATGGAATTTAGCTCTGGCCCATTCATAGTCAAAACTCTACTATCAGAAATGATATCATCCCCATCCCCTTAGTGGGGAGGGGAGATGAGTTACCCACACGTGACAATAAATAACAAATCAAGAACAAGGCACTGCCAAAGGGCAGTCCAAATCAGTGTAGAGGCTGCCATTTTTCCACTTGAATTAAGAGGTGGACCCACAGGAAGTGATGAGAGACACTATCTCTTTGTGTTGGTTACTTCTTGTTGGGGTAGTTCCGGCTTTCAACTTGGTGCTGAAGGATCTCATCCTGAGTCTTCAGGCTGCTTCTGTTCTGAACTGTCAGGTGGGTAAGTTAGCCTGACTTCCTTGGCCTACCTTGG
>NW_025347622.1:0-1057 GCF_016433145.1 Gracilinanus agilis | reverse complement strand
GAGAAAAAGGAAGGGGGAGAGAGAGATAGAATGATAGGCATATGAAAGACAGGGAGACAGACAGAAGTACAGAGATAGGGAGATAGACAAGAGGAGAGACATAAATAAAGAAGAGACAAAATCAGAGAAACAGACAGAGAGATAGAGTGACAAACTGGGAGACGAGGGAGACAGAAAGAATGAGAGAGAAAGAAGGGGAAGACTAGACATGAAGAGGCACACAGAGAAGGATAATGAGGCAAAGACAGAAAGAGTCAGAGAGATACAGTGAGAGAGAAAGAGGAAGTGAGGAAGAGACAGAACAAACAGAAAGAAAGTCATCAGAAGAGGGAGAAAGAGGCCAAGAGAAAAAGAGACAGATATAGCCAGAAAGTGATGGAGAACAGAGAGTTGGAAAGAAGAGAAATGAATAAATATATATGAGGGAGAGAGTAAGAGAGGAAGCGAAAGAGAAGAGATGTGAGACAGTTGGAAGAAGGGAGAGAGGCAGAATAAGAGAGAGACAAGGAGAGGAAGAGAAATGGCCGAGAGGAGAAAGGGAGGGGAGAGAAAGACAGCAACAGGGATTTTAGAGACCTAAGGAGAGACAGGGTGAAAAATAGGAAGGAAATATAGAGAGAGGAAGAGAGAATGAAAGACAGAGACACATTCAGAGAAATATCAATGTAGAGACCTAAAGAAATAGAGACACACAGAGAGAGCCTGAATGNAGACACACAGAGAGAGCCTGAATGAGTCAGAGAGACACAGATGGAGAGTCTGAGATACCCAGAAATGGGAGGGAGAAACAGAGATCCAAAGAGAAAGGAAGAGAGAAATCAAGAGACAGGGAATGAAAGAGACAGAGTAAGAGAAACAGAGTGGGAAGGAGAGTCAGAGAAAAAGAGAGAGAGACAGAGAAAGACAGAGACACATACACAGCCATAAGAAACAGAGATGGAAAGAAAATCAGAGAAGGAACAGAGAGATTCAGAAACACTGAGAGAAAGAGATAGAGAATGAGAGAGGACATAAACAGTGGAAGAGACTGGAGAGACAGAGGGGGAGGGAAAGAAAG
>NW_025347621.1:0-2587 GCF_016433145.1 Gracilinanus agilis | reverse complement strand
TACATTCGATTTTATCACAGTGTATCAGTCTCTGTGTACAATGTTCTCCTGGTTCTGCTCCTTTCACTCTGCATCAATTCCTGGAGGTCATTCCAGTTCACATGGAATTCTTCCTGTTTGTTATTCCTTTGAGCATAATAGTATTCTATCACCAGCAAATACCACAATTTGTTCAGTCATTCCCCAATTGAAGGGCATACCCTTGTTTTCCAGTTTTTTGGCCACTACATGATGATCTGAAAAGATTGCATTTATTATTTCTTCTCCTTTGCATTTGTTTGCCATATTTCTATGCTCTAGTACATGGTCAATCTTTGTGAATGTACCATGTGCTGCTGAAAAGAAGGTGTATTCCTTTTTGTCCCTATTTGTTTTTCTCCACATATCTATTAACTCTAATTTTTCTAGAATTTCATTTACCTTTCTTACCTCTTTCTTATTTATTTTTTGCTTTGATTTATCTAGATCTGATAGAGGAAGATTCAGGTCTCCTACTAGTATTGTTTTACTATCTATTTCCTCCTTGAGCTCTGCCAATTTCTCCTTTAGAAATTTGGATGCTATACCATTTGGTGCATATATGTTGAGTACTGCTATTTCTTCATTGTCTATACTGTCTTTTATCAGGATGTAATTACCTTCCCTATTTTTTTAACCAGATCTATTTTTACTTTGGCCTTGTCAGATATTATGATTGCAACTACTGTCTTCTTTTTCTCAGTTGAAGCCAAATAGATTTTGCTCCAGCCTTTTATTTTTACTCTATGTATGTCTACCTGCCTCATGTGTGTTTCTTGTAGACAACATATGGTAGGATTTTGGTTTCTAATCCACTCTGCTATTTGCTTCCATTTTATGGGTGAGTTCATCCCATTCACATTCAGAATTATAATTATCAACTGTGTCTTCCCCAACATTTCGATTCCCTCTCCTTATCCTGCCCTTTCTTCTTTCACTATTTCCTTTTATACCAGTGTTTTGTTTTTAATCAGTACCCTAGTCCCCTCCCTTTTTATTCCCCTTTTATTGTTCTTTAGGGTCTTTTAAAGCTGCCCCCACCCTCTCCCTCCCTAGTATTGCTTCCCTCCCCACCAGTCCATTTGTTACCCTTCTACTTCTCTATAGGGCGCAAATCAATTCTCTGCCCCAATAGATCTGACTGTTCTTCCCTCTTTAAGTTAATTTCAATGCACTTAAGAATGAAGTATTTCCTCTTTCTAACCTCTTTACCCTTCCAGTGTATTGGTCTTCTTCCCTGTTCCCTCCACACGCTTCTTTATGGAATATAAATTTATTCCATTTTGTCTCTTTTCCCATTTCTCTTAATATTATCTTCCTTTTTATCTCTAGTTATATATATATATATATCTTGACATTTCATCCTATACAGTTTGTCATTGTTCCCTCTAAGTATACTTCTCCTAGCTACCCTGATGATAATAGCAATTTTTAAGAGTTACCAATATCATCTTTTTTTATAGGTATATAAATCATTTGAACTTATTGGGTCCCTTAAAGAAAAGGTTATTTTTTTTCTTTTTTTCCCCTCCCTTAATTACCTTTTGGTGAGTCTCTTGAGTTCTGTTTTTGGACATCAAATTTTCTGTTTAAGTCCGTTTTTTCTTTATGAATGCTTGGAAGTCTTCAATTTTATTAAATGACCATACTTTCCCCTGCAAGAATATAGTCAGTTTTGCTGGATAGTTGATTCTTGATTGTAGGTCCAGTTCTCTTGCTTTCCAGAATTTTATATTCCATGCCTTCTGGTCCTTCAATGTAGATGCAGCCAGATCCTGTGTTATCCTAACTGTGGTTCCATGGTATCTGAATGACTTCTTAGCAGCTTGTAATTTTTTTCCTTTGGTCTGGTAATTTTTTAATTCGGCTATAATATTCCTGGGAGTTGTCAGTTATGGATTAAATGTAGGAGGTGATCTGTGGATTCTTTCAATTTCCACTATTCTCTCTTGTTTGAGGATGTCGGGGCAGTTTTCTTGGATAAATTCCTCTGGGATGATTTTTTCTTTTGTCATGATGTTCCAGTAGACCAATAATTTTAAATTGTCTCTCCACAATCTGTTTTCCAGATCTGAGGTTCTACCAATGAGTTGTTTCATATTTTCCTCAAAATTTTCATTCTTTGGATTTTGTTTTATAGATTCTTGCTACCTTGTGAAGTCATTTGCTTCTAGTTGTTGAATTCTAATTTTTAAAGACTGAATNCTTTAAGTTAATTTCAATGCACTTAAGAATGAAGTATTTCCTCTTTCTAACCTCTTTACCCTTCCAGTGTATTGGTCTTCTTCCCTGTTCCCTCCACACGCTTCTTTATGGAATATAAATTTATTCCATTTTGTCTCTTTTCCCATTTCTCTTAATATTATCTTCCTTTTTATCTCTAGTTATATATATATATATATCTTGACATTTCATCCTATACAGTTTGTCATTGTTCCCTCTAAGTATACTTCTCCTAGCTACCCTGATGATAATAGCAATTTTTAAGAGTTACCAATATCATCTTTTTTTATAGGTATATAAATCATTTGAACTTATTGGGTCCCTTAAAGAAAAGGTTATTTTTTTT
>NW_025347620.1:0-1097 GCF_016433145.1 Gracilinanus agilis | reverse complement strand
AATTTAAAAATTATGAGTTTTCTTTCTTTCCCCTCTGTTTCTTATTTACCTTTTCATGTTTCTCTTGATTTGTGTGGTTGGATATAAAACTTTCCATTTAGTCCTGGTCTTTTCTGTGCAAATACTTGGAAATCTTCAATTTTGTTGAATGGCCATACTTTCCCCTGGAAGTATGTAGTCAATATTGATGGGTTGTTCATCTGTGGTTGAAGGCCCAGCTCTCTTGCCTTTCTGAATATCGTATTCCAAGCCTTGCAGTCTTTTAGGGTGGAGACTGCCAGATCCTGTGTGATCCTTATTGGTACTCCTTGATATTTAAATTGTCTCTTTCTGGCTTCTTATAAGATTTTCTCTTTAACTTGGAAGCTCTTGAATTTGGCTATTATATTCCTGGGCGTTTTCTTTTCTGGGTCTGGTCTAGAGGGTGATCTATGGATCCTTTCAATGTCTATATTGCCCTCTTGTTGTAGAACTTCAGGGCAATTTTGCTGAAAAATTTATTTTAGTATGGAGTCCAAATTTCTATTAATTTCTGCTTTTTCAGGGAGACNGCAAATTTAAAAATTATGAGTTTTCTTTCTTTCCCCTCTGTTTCTTATTTACCTTTTCATGTTTCTCTTGATTTGTGTGGTTGGATATAAAACTTTCCATTTAGTCCTGGTCTTTTCTGTGCAAATACTTGGAAATCTTCAATTTTGTTGAATGGCCATACTTTCCCCTGGAAGTATGTAGTCAATATTGATGGGTTGTTCATCTGTGGTTGAAGGCCCAGCTCTCTTGCCTTTCTGAATATCGTATTCCAAGCCTTGCAGTCTTTTAGGGTGGAGACTGCCAGATCCTGTGTGATCCTTATTGGTACTCCTTGATATTTAAATTGTCTCTTTCTGGCTTCTTATAAGATTTTCTCTTTAACTTGGAAGCTCTTGAATTTGGCTATTATATTCCTGGGCGTTTTCTTTTCTGGGTCTGGTCTAGAGGGTGATCTATGGATCCTTTCAATGTCTATATTGCCCTCTTGTTGTAGAACTTCAGGGCAATTTTGCTGAAAAATTTATTTTAGTATGGAGTCCAAATTTCTATTAATTTCTGCTTTTTCA
>NW_025347619.1:865-1832 GCF_016433145.1 Gracilinanus agilis | reverse complement strand
AAGGAAGGAAGGGATGAAGGGAACAAAGAAATAAAGAAAGTTGATTTAAGAAGCCAAAAATACCTGGGTTTGAATTATCCCTTAAACATTTAACTGGCTGTATAATTTTGCAAGGGCACAAAATTGTTGAGCTTCAAGTTGCTTATCTGAAAAGTGAGAATGAATGCTTAATCACCTACCTGAAAGGTCTATTATGAGCTCAAATGAAAAAATATGAGTAATATGTTTTGAAGAAATTAAACTAAGATACACATATGAGTCATCATTTTCAGTAGTGAATTCTCCCTTTTTTCTTCTTCCTTTGAGTCACTACCTGTCTTTTCTATACTTCCAGATTAAGAACAAATATCCTCCCATGCTAATACTAAATTATCCATTTGTTACCTTGATCTTATCTCTTCACATTTCCTCTGGAAGAATCTTGTATGGATTATTACCTACTATATTCTCATTTTTAATCTTTCCCTCTCTTCTTGCTCCTTAATTACTACAAATATGCTTTGACCACCTTTAGACTAAAATACAAACAACAATAACATCAAATCCTGACACTTTTCTTTGACCCTGAAATTGCCTAAGCTATTATCCCATATCTCTTCTCCTCTTTAAAACTGTTTCTAATATGAAATAGAATCTAAATTTCCTATTTCCTTCCCTTCACTTAGTCCTTAACATCCGGGTTATATCACAAAAATCATACTGAATCTACTTCCTTTAAACAATTGCCTTAAGAATCCTATCAGATGGCTTTTTTCACCTCAGTTTTAATCTTTTTGACATTTTTTTAAAATTTGTCCACTATTGACTATCCCCTTTCCTTTGAGTATGATTTTTTTTCTTGATTTTATCATTCACTTTGCAATTTCCTTGACTTCTCCATCATCCTCCCCCATTTCCTAAATTGTTTGTTCTCGTTCTCTCTCTCTCTCTCTCTCTCTCTCTCTCTCTCTCTCTCTCTCTCTCTCTC
>NW_025347619.1:0-813 GCF_016433145.1 Gracilinanus agilis | reverse complement strand
CTCGTTCTCTCTCTCTCTCTCTCTCTCTCTCTCTCTCTCTCTCTCTCTCTCTCTCTCTCTCTCTCTCATTCTCTCTCATTCTCTCTCATTTCTACATAGGCAAACTCGTTAACCATTATGGTACTTAGTTATTTCATCTATTTAAATGTTCTCTGTAACTATATCTATATCTATACATGGGGATTTGTATATTGAAATTCATAAAGTCTGCTTTTGTGAACTAGCATATAATTAGCACTAACACTTTTATTTTGTATCTTTGATGTTAAACATGGCATAATTATCCTTAAAATGTCATTTTAATCAAACCCGGCCTCAGACACTTCCCAGCTGTATGACCCTGGGCAAGTCACTTGACCCCCATTGCCCACCCTTACCACTCTTCCACCTATGAGACAATGCACCGAAATTAAGGGTAAAAAAATGTCATTTTAACCTGTTTTTGACTTTCTTAGACTTTATCTATTATTTCATTCTTGATTATAAGTAGAAAGTCTGAAATCTTCTCTTAAGAAGATCACGAAATTCAAGGAAACTCCCAATGAATTTGATCCTCAATCAATAGAATTAGATAGACTTTCTTTTATCCATAATTATAACTCTTTAATAATGTATTATTGTAATGATCACCAAAATAAAAAGATTTTAAAGGATTAGGTTATAATATTTGACTCTAATATAATGTGATTATATGCAGAGATACTACCTTTGCCACAATGAAATCTAATCATATTACTTTGTAGCCAGATGGCAGACTCCCAGGGCTTACCTTTTTTCCTCTTCAGTTTTATTAAATTATATATATATATGTAT
>NW_025347618.1:0-10777 GCF_016433145.1 Gracilinanus agilis | reverse complement strand
CCTTCCCTCCCTCCCTCCATTTGCCCTTTCTCTTTCCTTCCCTCCTTCTTTCCATTACATAACAAAGACACTATACCTTTAAAATAATGATAATATTCATTTTAAACTATGAAAGTGTTATTTTAGACCTGTACATATAATGCCTGCATATTATGTATTCTTCCTTATTCAAACTGTTTTTATAAATCTTAGACAGCATCAGTTTGAAAACACAAGTATAAATATGATAGTGTTGAGATATTTCTAATGTTACTAACAGTAGCTCTTGTGGAATTTTTGTGAGTATAGATTTTATTATACCAGACAATGAAAAAATAGTAAAAAGAGCACTGAAATTGAAGGAAAAAGACCTTTATTCAGTGCCTCAATTTTGCTACTTAACGGTAGAACTTTATAAAAGTCAAATTACTTTCAGAGCTTCAGTATATTTATCTCTTAAACAGAGATACTAGTTCCTAACCTGTTTACTTCAAAGAGCTATTATGAGGATTAAGTGAGATCCTCTTGTGAAATATGAAAGCCTTTTGAAAACTCTTGAAGTACCATCTAAATGTAAGTTTAAAACAATGACTAAAAGAATACAAAAGGTAAGAACAACAATATTGTGAATTCCAGAATTAGTACCCAAGAAGTAATTAGAACATGTACTTCTCTCCCTTCTTTTCTGAGGTCCAGCACAATAGGTGTGGCATGTTAATATATCTTCTGACTTGATTGTTGTACTGGCTGATTTTGCTACAGTTCTTTCGTCTTTTTTTACTCTTTTTTTTATGAAGGACAACTTTGATTAGAAGAAGAAAGGCAAAGAAAGAAGGAGAGTTTGAGACAAAAAGAGATTTATAAATGGTAGTGATATAAAAGCAAAAGATAATAAAAAGTTTTGAATTAATATAATAATTATGATTTGGACTGAATAATGATCCCTAGAAATTTTAAATACAATAACATCTAAATATCTCTATCTTACAATTGCTATTATGTCTCCATAGGTTTTGTCATATATGAATACTATATGAATTCATCTAAAACTAAGAGAATATATTTGTTTTCAGAAATGTTTGTTCAGTAACCAAGAATCGATTCATATAATTTTGATGATTGATTTATAAACATGATACTTATGTAATGCTTTAAAGTTTGTAAAGCTTTTTGCATACATTAACTAAATTGATCCTTACATTTATCCCACAATATATTAATACAGAAGTTTTGTCATTATTATTATTTCAAATTTTCAGCTAAGGAAACAAATTCTGAGGTTAAGTGATTTGCACCATAATCATACAGTCAGAATTGGGATTTAAACCAAAGAATTTCAGTCCAGTGATCTTTCCAATTTACTAGATACATTATTACTTAATAAGCTATATTGCCTCTTTTTAAGATAATTAAGAATTGATATGAATTTTAAAGTATTTTGACTAGATTGAGTGAATTTGATTAAGTGAATGAAATTAATGGGAAATCCAGTCAAAGTTACTCAATTAATTATTAACCACTTAGTTTAGTTTCTATTTCAAAACCAGCTATTGACATCAGTATAGATTAAAATTACATTCATAAAATCACTAAAAGTACTTTAATAGGTCAATAGTATTGAAAATAAATTCCCAAGAATCTATTTCATAATGCTAGCAGGTCAATTCCACCAAAACAATCCACTGAGCCCTGTATTGTCAGAGAAAGAGAGTCATGTGAGAATTAATATTTCTTTTGCATAACATTATTATGTCAGTAGAGTTTTATAAAGAATTAACATGTTTTTGAAATAAAGAACTTAAGTATTACTAAAGAGAAATAACTTTTCCATGAAACTCTCAATCACTATTTCATTTGGAAAAATCCATTTTGTTATGGAGTATATGTATTCTGCAACTGTGAAGCTACTTTCTACTTAGCAGTTTATTACACATTTTTAATAGGGGCCTAATGTTAATTTTAACCTCAGACAATTAACTAGCATTATTTTGAATTTGCTGCAAAAAATTATCTTTTTAAAAAATAAGTGGGGTAGAAGAAGCAATTAGATATGGACTATTCCCAGCAACATAAATTAAATTTATTGGACACTATATCAATTAACATGACATTAGAATGGACCATCCATGAGGGTAGGGACTATTTTTCATTGTCTTTATTCCAGCACCAAGCACAGTGCTTTGCACATAGAAAGTGTTTAATAAATATATGTAGCATTGATTATTTTGGAATTTTAAGCAATAGAAATACATAGAAGCTTTCATTTAGCAGAAGGAGTTGACATAACAGTTTCTCTGCCATTTTGAAGTAGGGCTAGAGTCAGTGGTATACTGAAACCAACACCAAATAGCTAGCTAG
Organism: Gracilinanus agilis; assembly: GCF_016433145.1. Classification (NCBI taxonomy): domain Eukaryota; kingdom Metazoa; phylum Chordata; class Mammalia; order Didelphimorphia; family Didelphidae; genus Gracilinanus; species Gracilinanus agilis. Next base: position 8,440 of record NW_025347618.1, on the reverse strand, counting down.
CCAAGTCAATTGTTAAATATTCAGAGTAAGCATTTATAACTCCAGAATCAGCAAACTGCAAAGCAGAGATAGATTTGATGGTTAGATTGAAGAAAGTGATGGAGAAAATGGCAATAATGTAGGTAAAACTTAAAAGTGTGTCTTGCTTACATTTTTTAGAAAACCAGATACTAAACATATGCCAGAGCACCCCTGCCTAGCACTGAAACTAAATTCTCATTTATCAGCATTATTTTCATTTAGAATCACCTTTTAGCAGGTGCTGCAATATTATAATAAATCTTTATTATGATAACCCAGTGGCTCTGAAAAATCCTGAATTTTCATCACAATGATAAAAAGAACCAAATTATATTCTTTATAGTTTTAGTGTTAACTGTATCTTATTTTAACCTGAGTCTTTGAACACTGTTAATCCTTATACAACCTATAAGAGAAAACTCACTCCATTTGCTGGACATTCCATTCATGAACAATATGGGAAAACAGAGGGTTTTCCTTCTCTTGAGTTTTTTAGAAATATTATTATTTTTATTGCTGTGTCTTTAGTTAGTTTGTAAATAAGATTTATATCATACTAAGGATAGTTGGCTTTATATTTCCTCTTTAAGACAGTATTTAAATGATGTCTGAGGGGAATAATGGACCTAGACAGTTTTTAACATGAAAGTAAATGTAGGCTTCCCCATCATGCTGATAATGTCAGTGTATTGTGAGAGCCCTTTATAAAAGCTAAGTAAGGAAAAGACATACCAATGGACTTATAACAGGTGCATATTTTAAAAGAGAAAACCTATAATTTGACCTGTGTAACATCTAAATCTATGTAATACCAAGCCATATTTTTACAAGATAAAACTACTATGGTCTTTTCCCAAACTTGTCACTGACTTAAAAATATATATTTACCTTATAAATACATACATACATACATACACACACACACACACACACACAAATGCTGGTACTTTCATTTTTAAAAAAAGTTAATGTTATGCTGCTCTAGTTTAGAAATATTGCATTCAGAAATATATTATCTTGACAATATAAATAAAATATGTTATTCATTGTATTCCAACTTAATTATTTCTGAAAAAAGAAAATTTCACAATAACTTAGAGATATCAGTTTGCTCTAATAGATGTCCTAGGTTTTGCTTTTAAAATCAAAATATGATATTCATTATATAATAAATAATCATAGTGATCATTTATGTAAAGTTAGAACTCACTTAGTTGGGAGCTTACAAATCCTTTCAGTTAAACAGCAAAACACTGGCATAATCAGAGGTTAATATAGCATTGTTCTCTGCCACTAATCTGATTTTTACAAGATGCAATTTAAGAATTTTGATGAATTGGAACAGCCTTATGAAAAACAAAACATAAAGTAGTCAAATAGCATGTAAACCTCCTCATTGAGTTACATAGAGGCTGTCTATTTCATCATTCTTTTAATTCTCATAATCTGTAGTTTTAAAATTGAGTTTTATTGTGCCTATTTCAGAAGTTTAGGGAAGAGGAGAAATCAGTCTAAAGTGAGAGTTCATTTTTCTTCTCACTATCCACACTCACACTCAACCTTGTAAGCAAACCTATGATTATGATGAGTATTAAGGAGAAACACCATTTCCAAGCTAAGGAGTGGAAATTCATAATTGCGTAAGATACTTCTCAAACTCAACATAAATAGGAAGCCTGAATATCTGTGAGAATCTCTTGGTTTGTCTGATAAGAAAAAACCCCAAACAACTTTAATCTAGAGAATAGAATTAGTATCAAAATGGTTTTCTGCAGAGAACAAGGTTTTGTATAGTTATTTCATTTTCTGATTTTCAGAGGTCTTGCATTAAACGAGAAACCTCAGTCAGTAGCTCCTGCATTTGCCTGTTTCTGGTGTTAATTATCTTTTGTTTGCCCTTGATAATCCTGAGGTTGGTATGCAGATGATATGAAGGCTGCAGAATCATCTCAAAGTGTAAAAAACAATGGCATTGTCAATTCTGCATCACAACACTTTATAAATTATGAATGTTATCCACATTAAGGAGAGTGGTAGACTTTTAAAATTACTTCCATGAATAGATTAAATTACAAGTATTATTACATTTCATTTTATTAAGTGCATCTTAGTAGTTATTAGAGCAAATGAACATGTTCTCTCAATTACATAATAACATTAGAACTAAAAATTATGCATCAACACTCCCAAATGCATAATGTAGCATTGTATATTAATCACTCTAAACAATATTTTTCAGTTTATATGAAGGCAATTATTACCTATTGAACAATAACATTATTTTATTGGTTTGTTAAAATTCATTTGAAGAACTACCTTTTCAAAAGAAAAAATCCTTTTTTTTCCCCTGAGTATTTTAGTTTGGGTTCAATTTCCTCCCAGAAAAATATGGTATAGGGAAAACTCTGCTTACATTGGGTGACTTATCTTTTAAAAAATACGAAATAAGTTCAGATGATAATAGATCCTAGAGAAGAGCAACTGCTGATAGCTTTATTAATTTAACTCTTTGAATGAAAGGGAAAAAATAGTTGGATCATTTGTTTATCAAAGTTATGTTCACTCTCTTTGACAGGTTTAAGGTTTATATTTCAATGTTATGATAACAGCTACTCAAAAATGAAGTGTTATTATTAATGAATTTTGGGGAAAGAGCTGTTAGCTACGAATATGGATTCTATCTAAACAAGTCTGTGATCACTTAAATAATAGTATTCTGGTCCTTGGAGACACCTGGGAGGCAGTGCATCTTTTTCACAGACATATTGCTATTTATCTAATCTAATCCAATCCACGTGAAGTACATGCTTTATTCCTATTTTTTATCCTTTTTCATTATGAATGGTTATAATTTTAAAAGCTTGATTACTGCACACATATGCTGGGTATTTAATTTGGTTGTTAGGAATTAAGGTTTGTATTTTCTTAGTGATTTTGCTTCAACTAACTTCTCATCTATGTCAAAGCAATTCTGATTTTAATCAGAATGTAACTTAGCAGTTGTCAATATCAACATGTGAATGCATGATTGCACAAAATATTTACACATTTTATGCTGATGATTATTTGAAGCTGATAATTTTACCATCATTAAATAAAATATGTGTATATATAATATACGGATGTGTATATGTAGTTGTACTTATACCCTGTACTAAATACCATTTGTTCTGACAAAAAATGTATTTATATGAATTTGGGAGTCAAAAATACTAGTACCGTAATTCGGTATCTTTTATCATTAGGGCTTTAACTTCATCTTACAATTTATTTGATTCTATGAGCAGATTATTGAAATGAAAATAAAATTATGTATTCAATGAGAATAACGGAGAGGTTTATTTTGCAAAGGAATAGGTTTTCAACCGTGCCTCTTCAGCACTTTCGCTATTAAGATTTCTGAGTTCAATTTATAAAGAAAAAAAAATTCCTTCCATAACTTTTGAAAGTCTTTTCAGTTTTCTGAGAGGGTGCTATTTTATTTACAAAAATTGTCTGGTGACAGTGACAGTGAAAGCATTTAATATGAAATGCTATGGGCTCAATGACTTCTTTAAGAATTTTTTTAAAAGCAGTGTGAGTTAAAAACAAGTTCTTTCTTGTTTGTCATTTTTCCATGAATAAAGGGGGAAAATAGCATGAGGATTCTTGCTGACATAAAGCATTTTTCACTCTATTTCAATTATATCATGTTGAAGTAAATAGTTCCTAATGCCATTTAAAAGACTTTATTTATTAACATTGTTTAACCCTTGAAATGACTTAAAAGTATTGCAAGGCACATTGTATAATCAACTCCACCTCCCCCCCTTAAACCTGCTTCTATGATCTTTCTGCTCTATTCTTGTTCATGAAAAAATGTTTCAGGTATGAAAGTGTTAATGGTTCTTTTTTAAGTTACTCCTATTTAAAAAGGAAAATGAATCTCATTCCTTATTAGTTTATTATTTTCTTCACATTACTTGTTATTCCTTTAAAAATTCTCTTCTTATGAGATGAACTTGGATTTGCTCCTTTAACACTGACTCTTTCAACAGTCTTGATTATTTCTGTATTAATGAATTAAGAAGATGACATCAGGTTCTTAGGTAAGTGCTATAACCTCAAGTCATACACATTTGTAATATAATATCTTGCAGTAAGGAGAAATAATATTTGGTCCATTCTCACTTAAATGTTACTTTTGAAAAGTAATTAGTGCGATATAATATACTATAGGCAGCACACACACACACAAATTATGTAGCAGGTTCCAATATGCCATTTGATCATCACTAGAAAAATTTCTACTAGGAAATGAGAGCCAGACATAATTCACTAAAATTACGCTGAACGCCTTCTAATCAATACAGATAAATCTAGTGTTTTGTTGTTAAATCGATCTTCTCCTTTATTGAGATATATTGTCCTGATTGTTTAGGGATAATTATTTCACAGAAGATTTTTATGATGATTAGTAGAAACTAGGAAACAGAAAACTTGACTCAGAGCCTGGGAATGACTACAGTTTCAAGTGTATTTGTCTCTTTGCATTTGGAGCTTGGTGATATCAATACTGATTTATATCATTTTGTGCAATGATGTTTTACTGAAAGAAATTGAGTGAAGCAGATTTCATTTTAGAAATGAGCAGCCTCTGTGTTTGTTTTTCTTTTATAAAATTGTCAGGTCTTGCCAATATAAATATTCACTAATGCAGACTTTCTTTTCCTGCTTTTATCACTTAGCCTGATTCCTTGGCAGAGATCAGACTGAAAAAGTCCAGATAAACTTTTTTTTTCTTGGTAATACAAAAATGTTTAGACTACAGAAACAAAGGTTGAACTCTAGGGATTACTGTTAAGTCATGTTGCTGAATTATTTCTAAACATATTTCAAAAATAAGATTTACATATTTATGCATATATATGCCCAACTCTTCCATATCAGTTTCCATATGTATTGTGAAAATATTGCGATTCTTTTCAAAAGTCACTCTCAAAATAAAGAACATTTAAGCTGAGATAATAAGGGGCAAAGGATAAGAAAGAAAGGATGGAGATAAAAGACATGCTCGTTGTAATATTAATATATTAAAACACTATTGGAAATTGACAATTGAATGGATATAAAGAATGTAAGCAAACTGAAGTCATCTTTTTGGTAAAGTAACCAATACTTTCTCTCTATGAACAGTTAATAAATACAAATTTTGTAGTATTGCACTATATATTGAGCCACTCAAACGTTTTTCTTACTATGGATAAATGAATCATTTTAAATAAATGAGCTGTGGAGAAGACTCATGATCAAAAGATCTCAGATTGCACATTATATATGTTTGTAGAAAAGTGTTTGCTTATCCAAACAATGATAATAGCTACTTATTTTTTATTGGCAATAGATGCTAATGTCTAAAAAATGTTTTATGTTTTGTTTTGCCTTAATGCCAGTTTCAAAGGCATATATCTAAGGATCCAAATAAACATTATTATTCATTTTTTAATGTAATGAAATAAAGTTTTCGAAAATCAGCTGTCATGAGATCAAATTGCTGTTTTGTCCTGTTTGTTTTCTGAAAGGGAAATCCTTGATGATACTGTCAATTCAGGAATATAACATATCATTTTATTTTATTAATTCTGTTTTCATTTAAAGAAAGTATGTGATATTAAAGAGGGTGGCTTGTGCTGTCAAAACAAAAGGAATGATAAATCTGACATAGTAAACTTTATCTAAAGCCAAACAAGGTAAAATATATAAAAATTAAAAATGGCAACTGACTTCAAAGAACAATTGTGGGACAAATGACATGCCAATATGAAACGACTTTGTGAATGGATTTATATGTTTTGAATTGTTGTTACTCCTAAGTGCTTCAACTTCATAGATTTTACATCATTTTGTTTAAATCATAAGAAAACTTTCCAGTAAGAGGAAGGTAGAGAATTTTTTTCCTTGTGCATACCCTGTGCTTCAAATCACTGTTTCAGCGGATGGAACCAGAATAAATATAACTTAGGGAATTGCAAACTCGGTGACCACAGCTCTAACTTCCAAGCAGAAGTCGTGTTTCCATGTTTAAAACAGGAAAAAAAATAGGTGACAACTTCTCATTGTCCTCCTGCTGTCATGTTGCTTCCTGAGCTGTGTATAGTATTGTGGTAACATTGAAATTTCGGAAGCGTACATCTCCACTGTCTTTGATGTACAATATTTGACCTGACCCTAGCACCGTATGTAGAAGAAAGCTGCGAGGTAATTCTTCCCTTGATTTCTTTGACATGGCTATAAGTGAAATAAAACGATTCGGTTTTTATTTAGAAAGGAAAAATTTAGCAGAAGAGAAAAGGCACGCTTGTTAGACAATTGGCATGTGTGTATACATCCAAAAGCTTTTCACTCAACGAGCTCCACATCGAAGTGATATAAACCACCGAGACTTGGATTATGTTAACCAACATTTTATTTCCAAATTCAGAGGTTAAAAATTTAACTCTTCCATCTAACTTAAAATTATTTTCCAGAAATTCACAACGGTGCTTACTTTTGCTCATGGAAATGTGATAAGGCCAGAAGATATGCTTTGAGGTCACAGGCCACAAGTAACCTTATACATATTAACAATTCTGCTATATATCAATGCACCAAGATTTCAGCAGTCTCTGGAACATTAAACCTTCTGTCATTCTTGTCCCCACTGAGTTTGATTCTGCTGAGGTTTAGTGGAATTATAAACACATATGAAAATATGCAGAATATATTTCTTTTTTGAAGTGATTATAATGTGATGTTTCTGCACTGCCAGCATTCATAATAAAGCAAATGTGATGTTTCGGGTGCAATATGACATCTCCAGTAATCTTATTAACATGTAAGCAGCATAAGACAAAACATGCACTGTTTTACCTGCTTTCCTTAAAGGCACAGAACAAATAGATTTATTAATGCAAACTTTTGCAATCTTTTGCAGCAGACACTGCCAGGAAGTTTGGAAATCCTTATAGTCTGCAGACACAGTTTTGTCAAATGAAACGGTTTAACATTTGTTAAGCTCTCCCTTACCAATAAAACAATAATACCCCCAAGGAAGTGTAGTTTTTAATCTATTGATCATTTTTTGAACGCCAAAGAAGATGAATGACAGTGAGCAACATTTACCTGACACCCCTGAACATTTCACAGAGACAAGTTGATATGAGTTTGTATAAATACTAATATTAAGCAGAATTAGCTTTGGAAAAAAAAATAAAGAAATTGTACTGAGGTGAAAATTGTCACTGTCAGGAGAAATGAAGTTATATCAGAGAACAAGTGACATACAATTTTCTCTAGAGTGTTTTTAATAAAAATAGCTTTTCTTTGAATATTTTGAAGTCAAACATGAGAGGCAATCTGTGCGTTTGTCAGAGTTTGAGAGTGTGAAAAATTGCTGCCTTAAATCATTTAAGCTCAAAAGCAACTTCTTCCTGCTGAGATAATTTCACATTGACTTACCGTGCAAGCCCTTCAGGCATTCCAGCTCAGAGCAGAAGTTTTCAAGGTAAAAACATAGAGAGAGAACATGGGAGAAGCTGGGACAAGGATCAGCAGCAACTCCAGGCGTTCAGGCAGATCTGACTTTGATTAATTAGAGAGCTACTTTTCTATTTCCACATGTACTCGCCTGATGGAAAGGCAGAGTGGACCCGGGATACACAAACTTGGAGTTGACTCTGTTAGATATCAGCAGGTTTTGACATCCTCTGCAGAGCTTGCAGGATATCTGCTTAGGAGGACTAAATTGCTGGAGCACACTTTTAATTTATTCGTTCTCTAATGCAGAGGAATTGTCGGAACTGCGATAGACTTGATTTCCATCGGCGAATAAATCAGTTACTGTAAATGTTTAGGTTAGAGGAACGTGCAACTACGGTGCTGCATAATGATGGATGAGTTATTTAACTATCGGTGCTGTCTTTTAGGCAAGTTGGTGATAGAACTCTTTGTTTTCCCGACGATGAGTATTTATTAAGTAACTATTCTCAGAGGGACTTGCTTTTTGTTTTAATTTGAAAAAAAAAATACCCTCTCTCGGCTGAAGGCTTTTTTTTTTATTGTCCTATGCCTTCCCCTCCACCCCTCCCCATCTTTGTATTAAAATTTGCTTCTATCAAAATTATTTTAAAAGAAAACAAAAGTCATTCTACCCATTTTATTGAAAATGAGTGCCTTGAGAAATAAGAACCCAGTATTGTTCATTTTGAAAGAGCTGCTATCTTCAAATAAGTAGAGAACTAATATAATTAAAAGCTCAAAAGGGTTACATTAATGGCAGCTGTTATTATTTAAACCATTTTATCTTCTTATTCCCAACTAACATCTTAAATTCACTTGGAAAAAAGATACCTCAATTTCATAATTTCAGAATCTCCCCCTCCCTCCCTCCCTCCCTCCCTCC
>NW_025347617.1:0-4685 GCF_016433145.1 Gracilinanus agilis | reverse complement strand
ATAACTGAGTTGAATTGATAAAATTACAAAGCATTCCCCAGTTGACAAATGAACAAAGGAAATAGTTAATTCTTAGATGAATGCTTCCATATAGGGAAAGATAGGTTTCTATAGATTAAATGTGAATATTATTCTCACATTGAGCTAATTCTAAGTTTCAAGCATTTCCTGCCACTCTTCCATCTTCTCTTCCAATGTATTGACTCTTCTGTGCCTCTTCTGTGTTCCTCTTTTACTCTCTCCTATTACTCATCCAATTTGGAATTTTTTGGGGTACCATCCCATCCTATTCAAGTTACTTTGGTCCTTATATTTATTTTCCTTTTTACTGCCCTAAAAGCAATAAAGATCTTAAAAATCTCAAGCATCATAGTTGTAATTAGTATCTTAATTATCACCTTTCCATATATTAATGGAGTCAATTTCACCTTATAGAAACCCTTCAGTTTTCACTTTTCTGTTTATCTTTTTCTCTTTTTATTTAATGTAAAATTTGGTCATTGAATTTTCATCATAGCTCCATCTTTCCTCTTCAGGAATGCTTAGATTTCTTCTCTTTCATTAAATATCAATTTTGTGATATTTAATTAAAATTTTTTTGATATTTAATTAAAAACTGGAGGAATTCCATGTGAAGTGGAAAGACTCCCAGGAATTGAGCCAGAAGAACATTGTACACAGATACCAATACACTGTCATAAAATAGAATGTAATGGACTTTGTACTAGCAGCAATGCAGTGATCCAGGACAATTCTGAGGGATTTATGGAAAAGAACGCTACCCACATTCAGAGGAAGAACTGCAGGAGTGGAAACACAGAAGAAAAGAAGCTGCTTGAATACATGGGTTAAGGCAGACATGATTGGGGATTTTGATTTGAAACTACAACACCAGTGCAATGATCAACAATTTTTAAATAGGTCTTGATCAAAGACACATGTTAAAACCAGTGGAAATGCGCATTGGCCAGAGTTGGGGGAGGGTGAGGGGGAAAGGGGAAAGTAGGAGCATGAATCATGTAACCATGTTAACTTTTCTAAAAAATGAATTATAATAAATGTTAAAAATAAAAGAAAAAAGGAAAAAACAGAAGTGGATGATTAAAAATGTCAGAGGGATGAGAGGTCAAGAAGGATGAGGAATGAGAAAAGGCCATTTGATTTCACAACTAAAATATGGTTAGTCCAGTGGAAATCCACGTTGGCTAGGGGGATGGTGAGTAGGTGAGGTGGAAGTAAGAGTAAGAACAAGAATCATGTAACCATGGAAAAATCTTCTAAAAATAAAAATTAAAAATAATAAAAATAAATAAAATATGGTTAGTAATGTCAAAATTAGAATTTTTCCTCCAATCATGCAGTGAAAGGAAGACTAAAAAGTTAGGAGGAAGAGAAGAATAAGGAAGAAGGGAGAGAGATCTTTCAGCAGCTACTCCATGTCCCATGTGCCAGTTAGCTCATTCTTTGATTTTTTTGAAACCCTTCCCCTCTGTGGTAGAATCAAGAGTGTGGAGGAGTTCCAAAGAGGAAGAGTGGTAAGGGTTAGGTGATGGGGATTATACGGACTTCAGTGTCTGTCTGAAGCCATATTTGAACCCAGATCCTCCTGCCTCCAGGCCTGGCTGCCCACACCCTCAATACTTTCTTAAGGGCCCTCCCTCAAGGAGATACTCAAAGGGCCAGGTGAGAAACAGTTTGGGACCTATCAGGACCCAGAGGCTCATCTTGTCCTTTTATAACATGACATTTTAAAGGGTTGTTTCCAACCCAATTGTTGGATGCCCCTCAACCTAAGGCTCTTCCCCTTTTGGACCCTCAGTTTTTCCTCTTTGAAACAAGGGTATGTGGACTTCGAGCTCCCTTTTCATTGGGAGCATTTATCCCTGTGATTTAATAGTCAAAAGGAAAGGATTCTTCCTGATGGACAAGGGGTAGGAGTTAGTGAGAGTTTCCTTGAGGAGGTGACATTTGACCTGGGCCTCCATGAAGAATTTGGTGAAGTACAGATGGAGTGGGCTGACAGTGTGAGAAAAGGTACATCCAGTGAGTTCAAGGCAAGCCTGTACTGGAAGACCAGCAATGAGGGGAGCCCTGGTGAAAAAGAGCACAGGAGATTCTCTCTGTTGTCAAAGAGATGGCAGGTAGAGGGGACTGGATTTAATTCACAACCTAAATCAATGTCCTGTTTTGAAATTACAGTACCAAGGCAGGCAAGCCTCACCTGGCTGAGAGTGAGGTTTGTTTGGGCCCTATTGTCCCAGCAACAAAGGAACGTTTGGTAACAAAGCCAGTGACCTCACAGAAGCTGACCTTAAACTTCAAGATCTTGAACCTCACAGCAAACCAGAGTAAGCCAAGAGACAACTGGGAGCCAGAGGAAGAGCATAGTTAGACTTTGCCATGGAGGAGCTTTGACTAATACAAAACTAATGTCCTGGTGTGTATCCTCCTTAGAACCAATTCAAAATTTGGGGGAGGGAGTCAGAAGGGAGGTCTGCTGAGGAGAGGAGCCCATTTAGCCTCCATTCAACTTTTATTCACTTTTATTTTTACTTTTTTTCTTTTTTCTTTCTTAGAAAAATTTTTTCCATGGTTACATGTTTCCTATTCTTGTTCTCTCCATTTACCCCCCATACCACAGTAGCCAACACACATTTCCACTGGTTTCTTCATGTGTCAGCGATCAAGAACCCTTTCAATATTATGGATAATTGTTCTAGGGTGGTCATTAAGAGTCTACATCCGAATCAGGTCAGTATCAACCTTAAAACAGTTGTTTTTCTTTTTTATTTGCACTCCTGTAGTTCTTCCTCTGAATGTGGGCAGCGTTCTTTACCATAAGACCCTCAGAGTTGTCCTGGGTCACTGCATTGCTGCTAGTACAGAAGTCCATTGCATTCTATTTTACCTCAATGTATCCATCTCTGTGTACATGTTCTCCTGGTTCTGCTCCTTTCACATTGCATCAATTCCTGGAGATCATTTCAGTTCACATGCAATTCCTCAAATTTATTATTCCTTTGAGCACAATAGTATTCCATCACCAGCATATACCACAATTTGTTCAGCCATTTCCCAATTGACGAGCATCCCCTGATTTTTCCAGTTTTTTCCCACCACAAAAAGCATGGCTATAAATATTTTTGTACATATCTTTTCCTCTATAATCACTTTGGGGTACAAACCCAGCAATGGTATGGGTGAACAAAGGGCAGGCATTCTTTTAGACCTCTTTGGGCATACTTCCAAATTGCCATCCAGAATGGTTGGATCAATTCACAACTCAGGCAGCAGAGCATAAATGTCCAAATTTTGCCACATCCCCTCCAACATTCATTACTCTCCCCTGCTGTCATTTTAGCCAGTCTGCTGGGTGTGAGGAGATACCTCAGAGTTGTTTTGTTTTGCATTTCTCTCATTATTAGAGATTTAGAACACTTTCTCATGTGCTTATTGATACTTTTAATTTCACTATTAGAAAATTGCTTATTCATGTCCCTTGCCCATTTATCAATTGCTGAATAGCTTGATTTTTTTATAAAATTGATTTAGCTCCTTGTATATTTTTTTAAACCCTTGTAATTTCGGTGTATTGTCTCATAGGTGGAAGATTGGTAAGGGTGGGCAATGGGGGTCAAGTGACCTGCCCAGGGTCACACAGCTGGGAAGTGGCTGAGGCCGGGTTTGATCCTAGGACCTCCTGTCTCTAAGCCTGACTCTCACTCCACTGAGCTACCCAGCTGCCCTGCTCCTTGTATATTTGAATAATCAGACCTTTGACAGAATTTTCTGTTATAAAGATTTTTTCCCAGTTCGTAGTTTCCTTTCTAATTTTGATTGCTTTGTTTTTGTTCATACAAGAACATTTTATTTTAAAGTAATGAAAATTATTTATTTTACATTTCATAGTTTTTTCTAACTCTTGCTTGATTTTAAAATCTTTCCTTTCCAAGAGATTTGACAAGTAAACTATTCTGTGTTCGCCTAATTTTCTTAGAGTGTCCATTTTATTCAAGTCATTCATCCATTCTGAATTTATCTTTGTGTAGCGTGTGAGATGTTGATCTAAACCAAACCTGTCCCATATTGTTTTGCAACTTTCCCAGCAGTTTTTCGCAAATACTGGATTTTTGTCCCAAAAATTGGGCTCTTTACATTTATCAAAGACTGTCTTGCTGAGGTCTCTTTCCCCAAGTCTATTCCACTGATCCTCCCTTCTCTCTTTTTTTATTATTTTTTTNTCATTTTTAACATGGTTACATGATTCATGCTCCTACTTTCCCCTTCACCCCCCGCACTCCCCCCACCCATGGCCGATGCACATTTCCACTGGTTTTGTCATGTGTCCTTGATCAAGACCGATTTCCAAATTGTTGGTGGTTGCATTGGTGTGGTAGTTGCGAGTCCACATCCCCAATCACGTCCAACCCGACCCATGCATTCAAACAGTTGCTTTTCTTATATGTTTCCTCTCCTGCAGTTCTTCCTCTGAATGTAGGTAGCGTTCTTTACCATAAATGCCTCAGAATTGTCCTGGGTCATTGCATTGTTGCTGGTACAGAAGCCCATTACATTCGATTTTACCACAGTATATCAGTCTCTGTGTACAGTGTTCTTCTGGCTCTGCTCCTTTCGCTCTGCATCAGTTCCTGGAGGTCTCTCCAGTTCACCTGGAACTCCTCCAG
>NW_025347616.1:0-1219 GCF_016433145.1 Gracilinanus agilis | reverse complement strand
CTCCACTTCTTCTTGGAAGTTTATTCAAGGTCAAGAACAGCCCCAGGATCCTTGGAAATATTGATTAATGTCTGCCCAGACACCTTGGCTCGCCAAATCTCCATGGTAACCACCCAGGAAAGAGGGAATTCAAGGTTATGCAAGGCTTTAGAAGAATTTCAGAGCGTTCAGAAAAATGACTTTGGATTTAAAAAAATAGATTTTTAGCATTATTCTTCTTCCAGTTAACAAGTATTTATCCTCTCTATTTTCCTCCTTTTATTGGGACTCCTCCCCTTCCCCTCCCCCCCCATCATATAACAAATATACTTAAGCAAGCACCATGGATTTCCTCACTAGTGTTATATCTAAAGGAGGTCACTAGTATCTATTTGAGGTAGTAGAAATGATGTACAGAGAGGATGAGATGACCCTTCTCCTTTATAACAGTTGCCCAGGCAGGATCCTTCAGGTCAAAGAGGTTTATCCCTTCAGGACCCACCTGGGGTTAATTGATATATTAATTAGGCTCTTCAGCTGGGATAACGACGATATTCTGACTGCGTTGGCTCCCTTCCCAAAACAAGCTTTGAAACTGATTTAGGAAGGTACTTTAAACTTTATANGAATAGCCCCCTCCACTTCTTCTTGGAAGTTTATTCAAGGTCAAGAACAGCCCCAGGATCCTTGGAAATATTGATTAATGTCTGCCCAGACACCTTGGCTCGCCAAATCTCCATGGTAACCACCCAGGAAAGAGGGAATTCAAGGTTATGCAAGGCTTTAGAAGAATTTCAGAGCGTTCAGAAAAATGACTTTGGATTTAAAAAAATAGATTTTTAGCATTATTCTTCTTCCAGTTAACAAGTATTTATCCTCTCTATTTTCCTCCTTTTATTGGGACTCCTCCCCTTCCCCTCCCCCCCCATCATATAACAAATATACTTAAGCAAGCACCATGGATTTCCTCACTAGTGTTATATCTAAAGGAGGTCACTAGTATCTATTTGAGGTAGTAGAAATGATGTACAGAGAGGATGAGATGACCCTTCTCCTTTATAACAGTTGCCCAGGCAGGATCCTTCAGGTCAAAGAGGTTTATCCCTTCAGGACCCACCTGGGGTTAATTGATATATTAATTAGGCTCTTCAGCTGGGATAACGACGATATTCTGACTGCGTTGGCTCCCTTCCCAAAACAAGCTTTGAAACTGATTTAGGAAGGTACTTTAAACTTTATA
>NW_025347615.1:0-1021 GCF_016433145.1 Gracilinanus agilis | reverse complement strand
GCTTATTCCCTTCCCCTGTTTAAAATTTAGCTTCCTTTTCTGGATAATGTAGCATATACCCCATGCCCTGCCTACCTTAAAGGCTGCCATAAAAATCGAATGAGACCCTAAATGAGGTGAGGAAATAACTTTCTTTGCCTGTTTTCAGAGCCAAACCTAGACAAACCAGCTACTTTATAATTCTGTGGGCAGGATGGCACCTCTCTCTGCCTGCAGCATGTACCTTCTTCCCCAGCGCTCCCAGCATCCCACCTCAATCTCTTGGATCTGTCTGTAGAGACTCTAGAGAACATCCCATCAAACTTGCTCAGTTTAGAGGTGGGGAAATGAGCACCTGGAGGAGCCAGAGACAGAGAGCACCCAACCCAGTCTTCTCCCAGGAAAGAGAAACTGCTTGTCTGGGGACGTCATGACAATGTTCTTCAGCCCTCATTCCTCACTCCATCCTGTATCCCAGCTCCTTAAGGGCTGAATGGCCTCTGCCTTCTAAAGATTTCCATCCACANCTTAATAAATGCTTATTCCCTTCCCCTGTTTAAAATTTAGCTTCCTTTTCTGGATAATGTAGCATATACCCCATGCCCTGCCTACCTTAAAGGCTGCCATAAAAATCGAATGAGACCCTAAATGAGGTGAGGAAATAACTTTCTTTGCCTGTTTTCAGAGCCAAACCTAGACAAACCAGCTACTTTATAATTCTGTGGGCAGGATGGCACCTCTCTCTGCCTGCAGCATGTACCTTCTTCCCCAGCGCTCCCAGCATCCCACCTCAATCTCTTGGATCTGTCTGTAGAGACTCTAGAGAACATCCCATCAAACTTGCTCAGTTTAGAGGTGGGGAAATGAGCACCTGGAGGAGCCAGAGACAGAGAGCACCCAACCCAGTCTTCTCCCAGGAAAGAGAAACTGCTTGTCTGGGGACGTCATGACAATGTTCTTCAGCCCTCATTCCTCACTCCATCCTGTATCCCAGCTCCTTAAGGGCTGAATGGCCTCTGCCTTCTAAAGATTTCCATCCACA
>NW_025347614.1:0-1265 GCF_016433145.1 Gracilinanus agilis | reverse complement strand
GAATATTAAATTTTCTCTGTGAACTTTTATACCTTGGAATTTGGCAAGCACTACACATGAGAGCTTAATGTATTGTTCTGTTGATTGTCTAAATTTAAGAAAGTGATGGATAAAATGGTAATAATGCAGATTAAACTTAAAAGGGTGCTGTGGGTTCCTTTGGTCATATAGAAAATCATGCTGCCACAGCCCCATGAAAATATGGTGGTATGATTTTCTATATTACACTTTTTGTGGGGATAGGCTGTCAGCATCTCCAGGACATCCCTGGTTGTAGGTCTGGAAGATAGCCTGCATCTATTCAAAGAAGTGAAAGAAGTCAGGAGAAAACCAGGGAACAGATCATGGTCTAGTTTAACTAGAACACGTGTGTTGTTTTACTTTAAACCCTCACCTTCCATCTTAAAATCAGTACTGTGTATTGGTCCCAAGGCAGAAGACTGGCAAGGGCAAGGCGATGGGGGTCAAGTGACTTGCCCAGGGTCACACTGCTAGGAAGTGCTGACTAGAATATTGAAATTGAAATAAGATAAAATAGAAATAGAAATTTGAAGTAAGATGAAATAGAAATAGAAAATTGAAGTAAGATGAAATAAGATTGGAAAGGTAGGATGGAACCCAACTTTGNCATGAGAACTGAATATTAAATTTTCTCTGTGAACTTTTATACCTTGGAATTTGGCAAGCACTACACATGAGAGCTTAATGTATTGTTCTGTTGATTGTCTAAATTTAAGAAAGTGATGGATAAAATGGTAATAATGCAGATTAAACTTAAAAGGGTGCTGTGGGTTCCTTTGGTCATATAGAAAATCATGCTGCCACAGCCCCATGAAAATATGGTGGTATGATTTTCTATATTACACTTTTTGTGGGGATAGGCTGTCAGCATCTCCAGGACATCCCTGGTTGTAGGTCTGGAAGATAGCCTGCATCTATTCAAAGAAGTGAAAGAAGTCAGGAGAAAACCAGGGAACAGATCATGGTCTAGTTTAACTAGAACACGTGTGTTGTTTTACTTTAAACCCTCACCTTCCATCTTAAAATCAGTACTGTGTATTGGTCCCAAGGCAGAAGACTGGCAAGGGCAAGGCGATGGGGGTCAAGTGACTTGCCCAGGGTCACACTGCTAGGAAGTGCTGACTAGAATATTGAAATTGAAATAAGATAAAATAGAAATAGAAATTTGAAGTAAGATGAAATAGAAATAGAAAATTGAAGTAAGATGAAATAAGATTGGAAAGGTAGGATGGAACCCAACTTTG
>NW_025347613.1:0-1345 GCF_016433145.1 Gracilinanus agilis | reverse complement strand
CCCAAAAGCCTTAGATTACTGAAACTGCCATTTGTATTTAACTAATATGGGACTTAATATATATGTCTGATTCAATGAACTGGGTTCAGCAAAGGAGCACAGATCTCATCTATATAGTGCCAAAGAAGCACAGATATTTACACAGTGCCAAAGCAGTACATACCTAACCTGAATGGTGCCAAAAGAGCACACAGGTCAAAAAGGGAAACCAATCCTGCTAGGATTTCTGAGACTTCTAAGCCAATAAGAAAGGACTTGAATTTAGTGTGAGACTCGAGGTTGTGGAGCTTAACATAAGTTAAGATGTAGGACTCCTTTTATCACACTGTTTGTGAAATTTTTATATCAAGTACCTAACAATTGGCTGTTTTGGCTCCATATACTATCCCTGAGAAGAAACAACAAAAGAAGTAATGATGAAATATCAAACCAATAAATAAAAATTTAGACCTTTTATTTCAATAAATAAATAAATTTTATTATTATGGTAGTTTACTGTGGTTCTGGCTGCTAAGTAGGTACATGCATGATGTCTGACATGGATTACTTTAATTGGGCATTATTCAAAGACCTATTGTGATTTTTTTTCTTATTCAGAATTTTTTTCCATATGAATTTTAGGATTGGATGTTTAGAATTTTCATCCAATAGTCATTTGACTTTTTTTNCTACTGCCTACCCAAAAGCCTTAGATTACTGAAACTGCCATTTGTATTTAACTAATATGGGACTTAATATATATGTCTGATTCAATGAACTGGGTTCAGCAAAGGAGCACAGATCTCATCTATATAGTGCCAAAGAAGCACAGATATTTACACAGTGCCAAAGCAGTACATACCTAACCTGAATGGTGCCAAAAGAGCACACAGGTCAAAAAGGGAAACCAATCCTGCTAGGATTTCTGAGACTTCTAAGCCAATAAGAAAGGACTTGAATTTAGTGTGAGACTCGAGGTTGTGGAGCTTAACATAAGTTAAGATGTAGGACTCCTTTTATCACACTGTTTGTGAAATTTTTATATCAAGTACCTAACAATTGGCTGTTTTGGCTCCATATACTATCCCTGAGAAGAAACAACAAAAGAAGTAATGATGAAATATCAAACCAATAAATAAAAATTTAGACCTTTTATTTCAATAAATAAATAAATTTTATTATTATGGTAGTTTACTGTGGTTCTGGCTGCTAAGTAGGTACATGCATGATGTCTGACATGGATTACTTTAATTGGGCATTATTCAAAGACCTATTGTGATTTTTTTTCTTATTCAGAATTTTTTTCCATATGAATTTTAGGATTGGATGTTTAGAATTTTCATCCAATAGTCATTTGACTTTTTTT
>NW_025347612.1:0-1044 GCF_016433145.1 Gracilinanus agilis | reverse complement strand
CCCTTAACCTTAAACTTGTGTATGTCTACCTGCCTCATATGTGTTTCTTGTAGACAACATATGGTAGGATTTTGGTTTCTGATCCACTGTGCTATTTGCTTCCGTTTTATGAGCGAGTTCATCCCATTTACATTCAGAGTTATAATTATCAGTTGTGCATTCATTGACATTTTTGTATCCTCCCCTAGACCCAACCCTTCTTCTTATACTATTTCCTTTTAAACCAGTGGTTTGCTTTGAGCCACCATTCCTTATCCCCTCCCTTGATTGACTTCCCTTTCCGTCCCCTCCCTTGTTATTCCCCTCTTTTTGTTTTTTAAAGGCCTAATGAATTCCCTCCCCCTTCTTCTCCCTTCCCTTTTTTGACCTCCCCACGCCCCTGCTCCCTTTGGTTTATCCCTTCTGACTTTCTCAGTAGGGTTAGATAGAGTTTTTTATCCAAATGGATAATAAAGCTACTCTTCTCAGTCCAGGTTGATTACACTGAGAGTAAGGTTTGATTATTACCTCTTAATNTGTTTCTTGTAGACAACATATGGTAGGATTTTGGTTTCTGATCCACTGTGCTATTTGCTTCCGTTTTATGAGCGAGTTCATCCCATTTACATTCAGAGTTATAATTATCAGTTGTGCATTCATTGACATTTTTGTATCCTCCCCTAGACCCACTCCTTCTTCTTATACTATTTCCTTTTAAACCAGTGGTTTGCTTTGAGCCACCATTCCTTATCCCCTCTCTTGATTGACTTCCCTTTCTGTCCCCTCCCTTGTTATTCCCCTCTTTTTGTTTTTTAAAGGCCTAATGAATTCCCTCCCCCTTCTTCTCCCTTCCCTTTTTTGACCTCCCTACACCCCTGCTCCCTTTGGTTTATCCCTTCTGACTTTCTCAGTAGGGCTAGATAGAGTTTTTTATCCAAATGGATAATAAAGCTACTCTTCTCAGTCCAGGTTGATTACACTGAGAGTAAGGTTTGATTATTACCTCTTAATGCTCTCTTCCTCTCCTTCTTATAATAGTATTTATCCCCTCCCCTTCCCATGCCC
>NW_025347611.1:0-1029 GCF_016433145.1 Gracilinanus agilis | reverse complement strand
AGTCTCTTGTGCTTCTCTTGTGGACAATATGGAGAGATGTGGACTACAGGTTAGTACAGCTTGATGGTTGGGTTAGTATAGCTAGGTGAATAGTCAGACTCCAAATAGTAATTGATGGGTAAATGTCAGCTGGGAAGAGGGCTTTAGTTTGGTATCTCAGGATCTGGATCTCACCCTGGTACAGTTTATCATTTCATCAGTGACTTAGATAAAACAGTAGATGATATGATTATCAGACCTGCAGCTGATACCATTCTAGAATGGATAACTAACATGGAAGATGACAGAGTGAGGGATCTTTGGATCTTTGGCCCTATCAGATAAATGACTTATCTCTTCTCTTCTCTTCTCTTCTCTTGTCTTCTCTTCTCTTGTCTTCTCTTCTCTTGTCTTCTCTTCTCTTCTCTTGTCTTCTCTTCTCTTGTCTTCTCTTGTCTTCTCTTCTCTTCTCTTCTCTTCTCTTCTCTTCTCTTCTCTTCTCTTCTCTTCTCTTCTCTTCTCTTCTCTTCNCATTTGACAAAGTCTCTTGTGCTTCTCTTGTGGACAATATGGAGAGATGTGGACTACAGGTTAGTACAGCTTGATGGTTGGGTTAGTATAGCTAGGTGAATAGTCAGACTCCAAATAGTAATTGATGGGTAAATGTCAGCTGGGAAGAGGGCTTTAGTTTGGTATCTCAGGATCTGGATCTCACCCTGGTACAGTTTATCATTTCATCAGTGACTTAGATAAAACAGTAGATGATATGATTATCAGACCTGCAGCTGATACCATTCTAGAATGGATAACTAACATGGAAGATGACAGAGTGAGGGATCTTTGGATCTTTGGCCCTATCAGATAAATGACTTATCTCTTCTCTTCTCTTCTCTTCTCTTGTCTTCTCTTCTCTTGTCTTCTCTTCTCTTGTCTTCTCTTCTCTTCTCTTGTCTTCTCTTCTCTTGTCTTCTCTTGTCTTCTCTTCTCTTCTCTTCTCTTCTCTTCTCTTCTCTTCTCTTCTCTTCTCTTCTCTTCTCTTCTCTTCTCTTC
>NW_025347609.1:0-1167 GCF_016433145.1 Gracilinanus agilis | reverse complement strand
CAATATTATTGTATGGCTATGAAAGTTATACTATCAAGAAAACTGAGTGCTACAGAATGAATTGAAGATGAAATATTTTGGTCATATAATGAGAAAGCAAGATTGATTGGAAGAGATCATGATGATGGGAAAGATTGAATTCAAAAGAAGATTATCAAAGAGGATGAGATGGATAGATAGTGTCATGGAAACAACCACCATGACCTAGAAGAGACCTCTGAAAGTAAATAATAGAAGCCCCTCTGTACTATGGCCTATGGAGTCATGAAGAATAAAATGTGACTAAATAACTAAACAAGAACAACTAATAAATTCTTAGAGGCAAATGGTATAGAGAGAAATCATATGTATGTAAAAATGTCATAATACAATAGACTAAATCAGACACATTCCTTAACAAATGTACAATTTAGATATTAAATTTCTTAATTATATTGGTTTCAGGTGAAACAATAACATTTATTTTTCAGAATAGCATCTTGGTTTTCAGAAAATGTTAGTGTTATCAGGAATTATTTAATCCAGTGAGTGTGAAATATATTATTCTGGAATCATTATACAGATGAATTATATTTTTTNTTGTTTTTTACAATATTATTGTATGGCTATGAAAGTTATACTATCAAGAAAACTGAGTGCTACAGAATGAATTGAAGATGAAATATTTTGGTCATATAATGAGAAAGCAAGATTGATTGGAAGAGATCATGATGATGGGAAAGATTGAATTCAAAAGAAGATTATCAAAGAGGATGAGATGGATAGATAGTGTCATGGAAACAACCACCATGACCTAGAAGAGACCTCTGAAAGTAAATAATAGAAGCCCCTCTGTACTATGGCCTATGGAGTCATGAAGAATAAAATGTGACTAAATAACTAAACAAGAACAACTAATAAATTCTTAGAGGCAAATGGTATAGAGAGAAATCATATGTATGTAAAAATGTCATAATACAATAGACTAAATCAGACACATTCCTTAACAAATGTACAATTTAGATATTAAATTTCTTAATTATATTGGTTTCAGGTGAAACAATAACATTTATTTTTCAGAATAGCATCTTGGTTTTCAGAAAATGTTAGTGTTATCAGGAATTATTTAATCCAGTGAGTGTGAAATATATTATTCTGGAATCATTATACAGATGAATTATATTTTTT